>NC_060249.1:3000000-3267211 GCF_921293095.1 Ischnura elegans
ATTATTTCTCCCAGTGATCGTCCCAACTACACTATAATTATCACATGGGGAGAGTCTAAAATACGGGTCTCAGTATCCAATTAAACTTTGTAGACTTGCAGTCCATCCGATGCCCATCCAAAGGTTTAATTTTTGGCCACTAGGTATTAGAAAATGTTTGGATTCGTGAATATAGTAAATCTTTTGACCACAAGCGTTGTGCTATCATTGCATTTGCTGGGAAACTTAATTGACCCAGAGGGAACCCATACATCAAGGGGAAACCACGAAATTTGATTCTGTGATTTGAATGCCATATGTTTTGTTTGGCATAGGAGGCTAATACAAATGGTTATTTAACAGTTAATCGGTCCAACTCCTCCTGCTTTCAAAGCAATAAATAATTTAAAACCACGAAATCAGTTCACTTAATGTCATTGCTCTTGCCACGTGATCAGCCTAGTGTACGAGAAAAATATTTTAAACGAGTCAAATACCTGCAAAAAACATACTTATTGAAAATCTTTAGAAACATTATGACTGATGTGTAGGAAAAAAAAATTGGGTTCGGAGTGCAGCCTTAACCTCTAGTTTGCTAACCTCTAGATGAGGGGGGACAATGACTCTTAGATGGGCTAATTTTACAATTATCAATTATTACTTACAAGGAAACAAGGAAGAGTTCGATTTCTATTTGTTTTCTGCACAAAACAAAAAATAAGACAATCAAATTGCAAGGTCAAGTTTCGTAGTCTCCCCTTTGTATGTAAAAGTATCATTCAAACAGCCAGATTTGTCAGCAAATAAATGTTCACCCAAATCATTACAGAACCCTGCAGTGCTACATAAGCATAACTTGATAACCTATGATTTTTGGGCCTTTGTATTCATAGTGGGTCGATCACATTAATATCTTGGTCGGAAAATTGACGTCCATTTGCTATCTAATCTGACTAATTAAGATTCAAATTAATCGTGGACACTTAGAACATACCTTAAAAGGGATACTTCCAACAATAAACTGTACAGATTAATTTTGTGAGGGAGGATCATTAGAGATGCTCTCATTTAGCAGAAAAAGAGTGATATTCGGAGGCCTACAAATTGTGTGGTCATACGTGTGATGAACAAAAATGATGTTATTTTCTGTAAAAGTGGTCTTATTTTAACTGATTGTTCATTTTTGAAACGAGATTGTCATCCTTTTAGGAGGCCTACATATCAACTTTGGGTTTTGCAACAGAAAGTCGCGAGTGAAGTGAAGGCAATTTACCTGCCGTGCCTCACGGCAACGTGCAACAGGGTCTGCCCACATCCATCCCTGATGTCCGCGCTGGCGATGCCCTGGAGCAGGCTGTCACATTCTGGCACAGGGTGGTGGATGACCGTGTGGAACAGCTGTCCTACCTCGTCAAACTCTAGCAATGTAAGTGGCGTTGCCATGTCAGCTAATGATGATAGTTTTTTCACCACCAAACTAGGGAGCTGTGTTTTAGGGAATAAATCATCATCATTATTATTTTTATTCTCATCCATATTCAGGGCTCATACCAACACACAAACTTCAATTTCCCTGATTTCCTGTCAAATTTATTTTAATTTCCCTAAATTTATATCAGAGGCAAATCACATAAATGGAACCCTTAGGTGGGCCACGGGCAAAAGCTCAGGCTCAGGCCTGAGGCTCAGAACGCAAGTGAAGAAATGTTTTCCTAGACATAGAGCAGGGAGGAAAAGAGGAAGGAGATGTGATGAAGAAAAATTAAGCACAATACAGGTACAATATTTTCAACTTTAATCTCCTGTGAAGGGTCATTGACTTTCTAGGGTGTCTGGGAAAATAGGGGGAATTGGAAATTATGCGAATTGAATTTTAGTCTCTGGAATTACGCATTCCAATCATTCATGAATTTTTGCTCCACACTCGCATTTAAAATGTTTTATTTCAACTTAGGGGATTTTTCATAACATTTTGCCTGTTCCAAACCCATATTCTGGGCTGCAAAATGTTTGTCATAATTTTAAGGGGAATAACATAGTATTGAAATATGGAATGTCTGACATGACAACAGAATAGAAATGCCAAACACACTACACTCTACCTTTTTGCTGCACCTCAGCAGTTTTACCCTGACATTTCCATGTCTTCCTGCCTCAATTTTTATTTCCCAGACTACACATTAGAATCTGTTCACTTTATTCTTTGCAGGTGAGATCGTGTGGCTAAAGCAAGTGGGGGTTAGCTGAGGGAAAGTTTCTTGAAAAGGGGTTTTTTGTCAACAAAAAGGCATCAGGCATGGCCTAGCACTTCTGAAATTCAGTCAATTTGTTATTCTTCCATTCCACTGGTCCATCATAAATGAAAGATGCGACACTATTAACAAAATAGTAGTTTCACCTAGACGATAATTAAAAGTAGGCTTTATTTTCAATGGGTAGCAAAAGATAAGGATTTCATGACAATTTGAGGAATCAACTGATGCCACATCAATGCAAAACTACGTTCTCACATGTATTTTTCATGAATATTAGCGGGATGCATACGTAGAAATACGCCCCAAGGAAGTAGAGCTACTGACAAGTCATGACCGTTGACTTCGTATTCTTCATTGCTATATTTTATTTTTATCAAACGAAGAGGTAACACGCGAAAAACGCTCTTAATCTTCATGATTTCATTATGTTTGTGTAGTATTTCGGGGCAGTCGACGACTGTTGTAATATGATATCATAAGACAAACATAGCTTTCACACTAACTTGTCTGATATTCCCATCCATTTTTAACTGCTGTTACAAGAGGATACTGTTGACCGCAACTAACATTCTCGTAATTCAGCGACGAAGGTAAACTAAATATTTTTAGTTCGTCAACGTCCAAGCACACATTCAAACGTCTTAAGAATAGAAGGATATATTAAGACTATGGAAGTGGAATTGAGACATCGCAGTCTATATACTTCAGCTACTATTTCTACAGCTGTTGCAACTGAAAACTGGGTAATCTACATTGTACATTAAATAGTTTGTACTCAGTGAAGGTTTATTATATCCTCACCGAAACAGTTGCGCTCACGATCCAAGGGATGCATGGAGTCCTGGCTGTCTTTTAAAGCTGATATGCCTGAGTTCTCCGCAATAGGAAGTGATGTTTTCGTTCATAGGTATCCTAATAAGTAAGTATCTAGTCGCAGCTAACCTATAGGTCAGCTGTCAGACTTTCAGAGTGTGAGGGGCGCAAAACACGTTTATCGCGGGCAAGATGCTTGTTATTATTCTTAATATCGTCCTTCATCTGTCTTGCAGACAGCGCCAAATTCAAAACTCCCTACTGTCCTTAGACCATATAAGAACTAGACCCGCCATTCCCCACCCCTACCCATGCCTCGCCGTGTGGCCAACATCTCCCCTCCGCTCCCTTCCTTCCCCACCCACTTTTAAAGCGGCGTGACGTCACGGTTGGGACGCTCATCGTCGTAGCGCATGGCCTCGAATGGGGATTCACTGTATCACTGCGGTATTTTGACCATTTTCTTTGCGATTTTTCAATTAAAAGTACTAATATTTATTGCGTTATGTACGAGAAGTATTCTCTCAGTCTTGGTTGGATTGGTGAACTTACAACATGTTCATGAACATTGGCATTTTTCGGCATTGGCAGCGACGAAAAAATATTGTGGCAGTAAAATGAAGACAAAGCCCTTTGTAAACTTCCGCAGATTTTTTTCTTATCTCGTTAGCGATCTAGCATCATTCGGAACATCGTTATAAAAACATGAAATCTTGTACAAAAGTTGTAAACGGGGGGAATTTTAGAGAGGAAAAGGGTCATGGTGTAAAGAATTTGCCGGTCATCCACGAAGTAACGCGGCAACGCCTTCGCATATAGTAATTTTTAAACGGTCAATTATGCGATGCAAATTGAGCTGCTCGCTAGCGCTACTAAAAAGGGATGTCAACAAATCAGCATTCATATTATTTAGGTAAGTAATTTAGATATTTCATAAATGCATAATTTTTTACTTACAATTAGCAGACAGCTCTCGTGTTATATATATTTTGCGATGGTGGAAAAAGGTCTAGCGCCGGCTTTGCAAGTGACACCTACGATTTACGTACGCTACGGAAAATTCTGGGAATAAATAATACCTATTAACATATTTATAATTAGAAAGAAAGAGAGGATTGGATTAAAATAATTTTAAAAATAGATGTGCTTTATAACAATCAATTATATTTAATATATTGAATAACTTATTAAATATTTTTATGTAATTTTGTACGTATGTACTTACAGAGTTTTCAATTAAATTTTTTTAAACAATTTACGACATAATTTAATTTTTTATATTCTTGTCACAATACGTAAGAAAAGAGGACGTGGATTCAAAGATCATCTTAGAAGTGAATCTCATTTTATTAAAAAAATCCAGACGCGATTACTCTGTGAAATTTGTTAAGAATGTGTGAAATGTAACGGATAAATTTCTATTTTTCACGGCAGTATGATATTTCGAAGCACTTGGAGACGCAAGACCATAAAAGATATTTAAATACTGCTCTATCTTCCTCCAAAATACAGAAATTTTAAGTAAAAACAATTTATGAAAACGAAGAAAAGAAACTAGCATTAGCAGAAGGATGTATTTCCATTCTATTTTTTATAGTCATTCCTTCAGATCTAAGGTCTGTACATCACAAGTTATCAAATCGGTTTTGCAGCGCACATGATACATAAGGCCGTTCAAACAGCTGCTGTTTTGTTGCCCGCAGATGTGGAAAATATTGTCATTAAAATATATTTCTATTTCTACATTACACTGTGCGTCTTCAAATGCTGAACGAATTTTGTGAAAATGCGGAAGTCGCATGTATAAGAAAATACTTGGTTACAGTAAAACGCGCTAGTTACCTCTTTCGTCAGCTGTAGATGGAATTTTTAAATTATACCACACCATGAATTCCTACTTTCTATATCAGGCTTAATGGCCTAGAATTGTAGAAGAGAGTTTTGAAAAAGAATCCTCAAATTTAGCTAGAGTTTAAAAACAAACAATCACCTTTTTTAAAATGCTATTGAAGTTATTGAGGGAGATAAAATTTTGGTAATCGAAGTAGCGAATGAAGTTTAAAATATCTGAATCAAAAGCGGTCAGAAAGTCAAAGCGGTCGACTAAAATCTCTATGACCTTTGACCCCCATTATGACTTTCGGAGGTCAAAATAAATTGCTGTACGGATGAATGAACTGCGTAACCGACTTTGGGACCCTTCAAAACCTATGGTTTGACACGTTGGTTGTCATGATGGCCAGACATTTAACTCTATGACCTTTGACCCCCATTGAGACCTCGGTGGTCAACAAATCAACAATACGGATCTATTAACTGAAAAATCGACTTTGGCACCCTTGAAAACATATGGTTCGAAACCTGGGTGTCACGATGGCCGGACGTTTACCTCTACGGCCTTTGACCTCCGTATTAACCTTGGAGGTCAATTAGTGAATAATACGGGTATTTGGACAATATCAATGACTTGGGTGCCCTATAAAATCCATGGATCGACACCTTTGTTGGTATGCTATTCTTTTTGCCACCCTTATGACCTTGACGGTGACCTTACTGGGTCAACGGTTGAATTTTCGTAAATTTAAGTGTTTTTTTTCGGGTTTCTTGTGTCCGAAAACCCAAGAATTGACATTTTTGGTCAATGAAATTTAGACATTTTTCAATCTCGATTTTTTACATTAAAACCACATAAGGCAAATTAAAATTTTTGGTTTGGACCCACATTGCGAGGTCAAAAGGTCAAAATTGTAAAAATTTTCCTTAAACTCAACAAAACTTAGGACCTTTCCCCATAAGTGTGCCAATTTTTATGAATATTGCTCGATGCAAAGTTACTAAAAGTACGGGTCAAAAATGACTCACGACCGTTGGGACAGTCTTAATATTCATTTTCTAGGAATGTCACCGTTAGGTTAATCTACTAGTAATATGGAATATTTCAAAAATAATTTTGCCTTTTTATGGACCCTTCCCTTCATCCTTTGTGAAATATCGTGGGATTTTGCTCCACGCCTTCTTTCTAATCTCACGTAGGATTTTTCAAAATGCGTATTTTCAGTGTAAATACGTTAATCTAGGCTTCATTGTACTGGGCTTATAAATAAAATGATTTGTTTAATTATTTTTATTGAAGATTACCGAGATCGCAATAAACTGGTTTTTGCGGAAAAAATTACGAGATACTTGCCAGGACCCCTTTTTTTTACCTAGAGGGGGTGAAAAGGTATGGTCTAGGGGGAGGAAAGCCATGGTCTAGGGGGGGAAGCCATGTTCTAGGAGGGGGGGGGGCAAGCCAAGTTGAGACATTTTAGCATGGAAAAGATGAATTAAGAACATTATAACAGCGCTTTATTAGTTTATGAGATCATTTCCTTGAAAAAATAGTTTTATTTCAGTTACTTAACTTATACTAATACATATCATTTTTCGTTGGTTTGAAGAAAATTTGTTGAATACTTTCTTTCCAATTCAGTACTGATTTTGCTTAAAGAATTTTGCAATTTTTGCTTCTAGGGGGACAGCTGCTCCCCCTGGCCTTCGCTGGGTACGCCCATGTTTACATATGACATCAATTTATTTAATACGATCGCTTCTAGCTTTATCTTGATTTATTTAGCTTTTAGCGCACAGTCAAGGCTATAAAATGCCTTAGTTCATCGTAAAAATATATTTATTAAGTGTATAATCATTTTGCGTGCCCAATATCGTCACTTTTCGGCGACTTTGCAGCGAATGAGCGTTAAAATATCTCAAGTGCGCATACGGAATATCGTCTGCAGTCCCAACCGTGACGTCACGCTCCCTCATCCCACTCACTTCCCCGCCGTGCGATGTTGGCCACAGCGTTCCGCCCGAATGGCACGTCTACTTACTTAAATGGTCTAAGCTACTGTCTGTAAAAAAAAGCAAGATACTAGAGTTTGAGGAGCTCTAGCGTCTAAACGAAGCAATCGATTTCAATGCAATAAAAATCATACGAAAGAGAATTTAGTTCTACGTTATATCATGTACTTTAAAAATTCTTCGGCTAAGTTATAGGATTGGTGCCATGTCTAGAGTGTTTAAGTTATGGTTCAGAGTTGAAAATCAAATAATTTATACGTATATAATTATTGATATTGAGGATTGAGATTTTAGCAGGGTATTTAGGTTACTCGTAAAAATGTCACACTATACTCTCCAAAGGCAAAATCTCTTTTTATTCTCCAAAACTCCTTTATACATATGTACATGGTTGATCGACATTCTTTGGCGTCTCCAATATTCTGGAACTGGTCGGTAGGGTCTACTGGTTCCTCCATCCAGCCTCGTTGACTGCCCGACGTGAAAATGTGCACCAACACTGCAATGATGGCCGTTGCATTTTCATTAGGATAGCGTGAAAATGGTCAATCATACCGTAAATCATCAACCTTGAACCCCTCTTCAAACAAAAAAACGGTATTCTTCCATCATAGCTACAACTTTTATGCGATGGAATATATATGGCTAGGAACTGAACATTACATATTTTGCTCTCAGAAGGAGTGGAATATGCAACACATGAGCGATTAATGAAATATTCACATTTGCCAATTTTCAGACCAAAGACGGACCCATTTTTGAGTTGAAGCAGTGTAGGAATCATTTATTATAAATGGACTGCATGAGCAAATGCTCAAATGCATGCTTTATCTTAGAATAAAGGTTGATTTTTTTAATTAATCCCAGATAGCTGCACTCACAGATGCCTTCCAGTAATACATGTTGCATGCTATCCTGTGCCACACCCTTGGTCTTCATAACGAACTTTTCTGTTTGATTAGGAACTGTTTTATCAGAGGACTAACTCTCTCTGGATGTTCTAGGTGCACATCGTGGTTTCCCTCCACAGGGAATATGCTACACGGGCAAGAACACGCATTAAACACTTCCATTCGCTTGGCATAATAATCACCACCGCCCAACCGAGTTTGCTCTGCGACTATTAGCTGAATGGGACATGTGATTTTTGTGAACAAATCAAACTGCTGCTCTTTGGTGAACGGATGATACACAACAAACTTGAGGCGTTGGTCAAGTGTGAAGGCGTAGCCGTCTCCGCTCTTCCGAGAAGACCTCGACTGGAGGATTCTGGCTGCCTCATCACTGAGATCTCCGTAAAAGCGTGCTTTTATCTTCTTCAATATGTCTTCGTAAGTGTACGTGGGTGGTGCAGAACCTGAGAAATTTATTTTAGGAGAGAAAAAAGCATTGATTACAAGCTCAATTATGACTTAACATAAAATAAACTCGCTTACCTTATATTATAAACGAAAAACATGTACATAAATACAAACAAATAGTCATGTTTTCAGTGAGAAAGCTATAATCCATGGAATGAAAGAGTGGATCAGGAGTGAAGGTTAGGGTGGGCCAGAAATACTAATTTTCATTTTAATCTTTATTTCAAAGTTGTAATAGAACAGAAAAGCAGAAACTTATATAGAAAAGAAATCATCAGAATTAGTTGACATCTTCATGTTTGCATGGGCCCTTAAGCTTGACAAAATATGAAAAAAACTTAATTACTAATGTTCAATTGGGAATTCATTAACTTGTGTGGAGAGCTGCATCAAACGAATCTTTGGATTGCCCACTGATCATGATGGCCACTATGAAGTATTCCGATGAAATAGCAAAAATAATGGTGAATTTGCCAAAAAAAAAGATTCTTGGCTAACTTCCAGGCTATGTCTCATTTAAAATTTTCAAAGTTTACTGAAAAACAGTCTTTCCACAAAAACCATTGATCGTTTTAATTTATAATTCTGTGGTTATGCTTATATGCTTGCACAACATCATGCTCAGTGGTGCCGACTCCATGGGGCCTGAGGGGGCCCAAGCCCCCCCGAAAGTTCATTACAGATGTGAGGAAAAAATGTTTCAGGCTTGTCGATATTCCCCGAAGTGTCCAGATACATATCGAGATTCGAGTGATCAGGGTTCTAATGTTGATCATATGACTATTCTAAAATGCTTAAAAACCTAAAATTCACTACTTATAAAATTTACTGGGGCAAGATCCCCGGTTTGGGCCCCCCAATATTTTTTGTAAGTCGGCACCTCGATCATGCCCAAAGATTCCCAATTTTTGTTGAGATTAAGTTTAGAGTGAACTGACCAACGATTTTGTCCTCCATTTCCTCCATCCTCCCGACGGCAGATTTGAATTTATCGAGGAACTTGGTGATGTGAGTGGGACCAGGCACCATGGCATCCAACACAACGAGCTTCCGAACGCACTCAGGGAACACGGCTGCCAAGTAGAGGCCCAACTGCCCCCCGAAACTGTGTCCCACGTACAGCACTGAGTTGATGCCCTGGCGCTTGCTCACCAACCACTGGATGACCCTGTGCACCGAGGAGAGCACGTCCATGAAGTATATGGGCCGTCCAACGGGAAAGTGTGACGAGAGTCCGTGGCCCGGGAGGTCGATGCTGAGGAGCGCATGGGAGGCGCTGCCGGCAAGCAGGAGGGGCACGAGGCGGTCAAAAGTGTTGGCGTTGTCCTGGAGACCATGGACAGCCAGGATCGTCTCCTGCGTTGGGTCCCCCCACAGCTTGCCTGAAGAGAGCGGAAAGATGAACAGGTGAGCTATGCAAGCAAGGCAAACTTGTGAAAGAGTTAAAATGCGATGCGAAAAGTTTAACTCTAACGATCACAATGCTTAACCCTTGAGCTGAGGGAAACGTACGTGCACGAGTGTACCACTGACTGTGGTAAAAGCAAACATCATCATCTTGTCTTCTCTGCAATCCCATAATATCTACGGCCCAAACTCTTTCTTTCATTAATGGGACAATTGGCAACCCTTCCTTCTTACTAGTCACTCCCTCGGTTTTTGCTTCACTGGTACTTTACACAATACACTCCTCTGTCAGCTCATCTCTCATAAGTTCAAGACTTAAGCTGTAGGAAACATGCCTGAACAAGATTACAGGTTATTGGGGGAAAAATGTGCAAGAGCATTTGACCATCTCTTCCTCCCGCCTTTCCCAACCACTTTTTCTCTTGACAAACAAGCAACACTTTCTTTCATGAATTGGCAACCATCTTCCCATCTCACCCAATCAATTCCCTCCACAACTTTTCATAGGTCGCATTCCGTTCCCTTGAGTTACTAAGTAAGTATGTAAATTATTAATAAAAGAGTTTATAAAATGTGAGCAATTCATATCAACCAATTGCGTTGGTGTTTGGTATGTACCAAATTGAACAGAAAGTTACTAAAAAAAACTTAGTGTATTGTATGTTTTGTAGATTCTGGACGATGAAAAAATGTCACCAAAATAATGCCATTTTCCACCTGTTTGTCCCTAAGTGGGTTAGGTGCTCTCCACTGTAAATTTTTGTGCTCAGAATGGAAGACAGTCAATCCAGCTACTGCATCTATTGGGTCAAAACATTGTCAAAGTTACAGATCATTTTGATGGGTTGATCCGTATATTTAAGGTGATGCACACAGTGACCACTCTCCTCTTCTCCATAGTTTACCCGTCACAAATGCACACCAGTCATAATAAGTTTTTTATTTGTTCATACATTTGATTGTAAAAATATAGGCCACTTCAGGACAATAATGTTATACAATACAAATTCAATAGTTAAGAATGAATAAACTCAATTCCCTTGCTTGTAAAAGATCGCATTCCCTTACCTTGAGGCAGGGGCGCAACTAGGAATTAAGGCTAGGGGGGGGTGGTTAGGTGCAACTAGACCTGGGGTGTGTGGTATACCCGCCAGGATAAGCGGGAGGTGCGGCGGCCCTCCCCCAGAATTTTTTTTTCAGATAAATGGTTCAATATTGTGAGTTTTATGGCTTTCTGAGATATATTTTATTAATCCTTACACTCTTCTATTAATCAAATGAAGTAAAATGGATTGAATGGGTTAAAAGTTTCTCTGAGCTCTGGGGGGGGGGGGGGGGAGGTTTATCCCCTAAAAACCCCCTCGCTGTGCCACTGCCTTGGGGTATTCCACTAAATCGTCAAGGCGAGCTTGTTATAGAGCAAGAGACCTCTATGCCAAGGGGTTCAACAAGAATTTTGGTTCTTATTTCAGTTTGATTTAGGTTGGTAGAGTCCAATCCAAGCCACCAAAGACACCTCCCCCGTTCTAAATGGAGTTTAAGTTTGGCATTTGCCTTACACTCAGTAATGTGCTACACGTATTGTGCCTACTGATACAGCAGAGTTTAGTTACATATACATACTTCCCTGAAAACAATCTCAGTAGGCGTGTCGTGCTAGGACACGAGCCATTAACGAAACAACACAGTAAAATGCAAGAGATGTGCATACTGAGTCCCATCTAGGATTTATTAATGTCCTTTATTGTTCGGGGGGGAAAATATCTACCTACACCTACCTGTTCAACAAAATATCTCTGTTAATTTATAGTTTTTATCACACTTAGATATGTTGTGTGATGTTCTAAAAATTTGTTCTCTATGTCACCACTTTAAATTTATCAATGCATTATTCATTGCTCAAGCAGCCTAGGCTCCTAGTCTCCAGTGGCTATCAGCCTAATTTGCTTACAAGTTGTGTAATGCTCTCTCTTGGCTCCCAGTAGTTTTTTCTGGATTTTCACCGCTTTCCTATGTAATCTATTAAGTTTATAGTCTTTCTGCACCAGATCATATACACTTGCTGTATGTGTATTGCAAGGACAAAATTTTCTACAAGAAAATCATTTTGCCTATCCAGGATTCAAACTTGGATCACCCAATGTGGTTGTTCATTCAGACCCAAAATTACTATTCATGACAAGTGCCTATGAGAGCAAATGAAACGATTTCTGTTTCATTGTTTGGAAACCTTAAAAATACATATATTGAAGATAATGCATTTGAATTTGGAAAATTTTTGGGAAGGGAATTTTGCCAAAATGGCAATCCATTATTGGTTGTTGTTGGGGTCAATTGATTGCTCTAGCTGTATCTGGCGAGGATCAATCATCTTGTGACATAGCAACAATGCATGACAGGATACCAGTGATCAGCTGATACATATAAAGTTAAAATTCATGAATTATCTTAAGAGATCCTTAATTTGAGCTATGACACCCACTGAGCGAATAGCAAAACAATTTTCATTCATTCAGTGATGAGTTTTTATGTATTGCATTATATGTAACTGGTTAACCTCTATTCAACAAACATCCACTAGATAATTTTTTTTTCTAATCCCGTTAAGTTATTATTAAGTGGTTTGACTGTACCTTGAGTTTTCTCTCATTAATTGTGATAGAAAGTCATTTAGCAGGCCACATATTGTTGATTTATATTTTTCTAGTAAATAAAACTAATTAATACTAAGTAAAAGCATAGGTAAATATTTTTGAGTGCTATGTTTTCATGGCACAACTGGCACTAAAGTTCACACTCACCTAGTAATCTCCTGGCTTGGATAATGCCTAAGGATAAAGTAGATTTAGATAAAATACACCAATTGTTGGATTCCCCGTTGGAAAAAAATTGTCAACCAGAACCAATTTGTGATCATTCTTCCTCCACAAAAGAGTTCTTTATGCTACAGAAAAAATCTGTTTGGATTATTTCCAATTCCAACTCTGAAGAACATTGAAAACCAATCTTTAAGAGAGTATGATGTTGTACGATCAATGTATATTTAAATGTTTATTTAATGTTGAAGTGATACGCAACAGCCTTAAAACTGGTGCTGATGTCAACCAATATAGGCAATAAGAGGTATATGGTTGTATATATAATTTGACAAGACGTCAATGTAAGCTACAGCAAGATTATCTGACACAGTTGAGCTTAGCCTTTTTTAATCTTTTTCCCCAAGAGGCCAGAGATATCACATTTATCAAAGTTTACAAGGCTCTCCACTTTTGGCTTTTGAGAAAAGCATTCTACTCACTGAATGAATTTTTGGATAGCAACACAATGAATTCTATCTTTTCGAGTAAGTTTTCAACATGACAAAGACTATGACGCTGATTGTATTTCATGTTGAATAAAAGTGCATAGGTATTATTATTAATACTGCATCGCCAAGCAATTTTCCTGCAGTGAGAGTTTAAGATCAGGTTTCCCAAACATACTACCTACATATTAGCATCTCAAGTCCACCTTATTGCTCAAGAGATGGAGGCCATGATTACTAAGCTCCTTGGGTGGAGATGGATTTTCGGTGTCCTTGGCAGCATGCCTGATGGGTATTTGGCAGATTTGGGTTTGAATCCTGGCCTATTCTAATTATTTTTTTCATGGTATACTTCACCCTTAGCCTAAAGTTTGAACTTAAAGTTTAGTCTAAACTAGTCATGATTGACTGCATACTAAGTAATTCGTTTCATGCAGTTGTTTCTGCTTTGGTTATTTAGGTCGCCAGATATTAAGGCCAGCTGCATATTTGGAACAAACTTCCAAGGAAAGAATCAAATTAAAGAATTAGCTTACATCTTCTGCTATTTATTGGTACAGATGTCATTCAGTGGGGCTAAATATCTGTGATATTTTCACAATGTTTAAGTGAGGTATGTCATCAAAGCAGACTGGTGATAGCTTAACATTTTGGATTTTAAAAGCCACACAGTGACGAGACATGTGCATATTCTTTGCTGATAGGGTAGATTTTGATTTTTTATGCATAAGGTGAAATACAACATGAGAAAGTCATTTAGCTAGACTGATTCAAGCCCATATCTCCCAATTGTCTATCAGGTATCCTACCACCATTGGTGAAAAACTTAACGAAACGCACATCGGTGGACAGAAAATCACTATATTCTGGTAATTTTCCTCTTAAGGTGAGTCAATAACTTATGAGATCTTTCCCCCAACTGACTTCTGACTGCAGCACACCCAAAATACTTCAAAACTTCAAATACACACGGCTTCTGTGTATCACGAGGTCATCACACAATGGCTGGAAGGATATTGAACAGTGGTTTTTTATCAATTTTGTTGTCTCCAAATTTCTTATATATTTACAGTCATAACCAAAAAAAAAGTTTGTGAATAAAATGTCAAATATAACTTGTAATAAAAAAAGAGAAACAGAGTAACATTTCACTTCCAAAAAACTTTAAGGAGAGTGTGTTCCGGCACTGCTAATTTTTCCATGATGTCTCTGGTACTGAAGCCATAAGTATTAGCCTAGCCCTCAATGGATAAACACCCGTTATCCTAACTTCAGTGTGATTGGAGGTGCATAATTTCTGGAATTGTGAAAGAGCGGTAACATAATCACAAACCAGTTTGTAAAAATTTCTTTTAACTAACCCAGGTTTCGACAGATTAAGTCATTTTCAAGGTAGTGCAACACACGATGCAAGCTAACGTGTACAATTTTTTATTTTTGTAGGTGGGAGGGGGTGTTACAAAACTGAGGGAGGGGGTTAAAAGAGTAGCGGACGACTGTTTCAGGGGCTCTCAAAAACTGGCGTGAAGTGCCGGAAGTCAAACAGATATGGTGGGAGAGATTAGGAGTGGGAAGGTAGCAAAAGGTCGATAACCACTCTTGTACTATGGTTTTGAAATGGGAAAACAATTTCAAATTGCACCAAAGAGCAGACATGAAAAAATGAATTATCTGTTTCAAGCAGTTCAATGCTAATGAGTAAGATTTAGGGATCAAATGCCCATTGATATCGAACTGTAACAATAATGGCCACTTCAGTAGTGAAGTATGATGACTTAACTTTCAATTTTACAACTTATTTAAAAAATTAAATGAATTTACAATGCTTGTGACTTGACAGCAAATACGGTAGTTTCCTTCATCAAAGAAAACGAAAGGCATTGATTGCGATTCGTTACCCACCATTATTGTATTCATAATATACAAATTATTTGGTTTTAGAAACCCCAGTTTAGACGAACGGCAATGGTCAATTTTAACCGCATTCGAAAAAGGCCAGATTGGCGCCCATGCGGTGCCACTCAATGTGACGTCACAGGGACGCAGATGCTGTACCAGTAGTCAGGAGTTTTACATCGTCTGAGATTACCAATGTACGCATGAGGCACAGAGCTCAGGGAAACATGTCTTAATAACCACCTATTAAAACTGGCTCAGGTCGGAAAGTTTCCTTCGTTTGATAGGGTATTAACAGTGGCGCCGACTCCATGGGGCCTGAGGGGGCCTGAGCCCCCTCAAAGATTCGTTTGGGGGGGCGGAGCCCCCTCAATAATTCAAGAAAATAATTAAGTTATGTTATGCTTAGTGAAATCACAAAAATATATTGGTAATTTTTATTTCCCATGTTTGACGATAGTTATCTTTTAAATAAATTCAACAATGTGTGTTGAAACAAATAATTATAAGGTTAAGCAGGTTAGCTGAAAACAAGTGGTGTGAATCATGGTAGTGTTTCGGTGCTGCGACACACTTTGAATTTAACCTCTTCCACGGGCAAGACCTCCGATATGGGCCTCCCCAATATTTTTTATAAGTCGGCGCCCCTGGGTATTAACAATCATTATTAATACCCTATCAAACTAGCATGGTACACTGCTACCTGCGAGCAGCCTGCATCATAGCAGCGCTCATGTCCTCGCTCCAAGGTCACCTAACACGGCAGCAGCAGGAATCAGAATGATGTCACATGAGCTTTTCCCAGTATTCATGTGTCGCGTTTTCGCGAGCTTGGAAATTTTCACTTTTCATTTAATCGCAAAAAATAGATATTGTCCTTTAAAAATCTAGAAGCGTGAAATGCGTACTACAGGAGTAATAATCTTTTGATTTAGGCAATAAAAAAATAATGGGAAACCACCCTATTACCAGTACTGGCAACTAACGAATAACCCTAGTTCCTTCAAAATTCAGTAAATGAGCCTGACTTTGCACTCTACTGCAGGGATTGTTCAAAACCTGTCAGCTCAAATTCAAGTAGGTACTCAAATGGAACTAATAATGGGATGCCTAGCACATAACTGCCATACACACAATATGAGATTCACGTAGTCAGATTCTGAGAATGCACACCCCACTTGAGTTTCACTATGATAACCAATAAATACAAATCATGCCACATGGAGAATAATAATCGTGCACCCACCTATATGTCTTGAGATATTTTCTTTTGTCTGACAGCAATTAGGCAGCGAATATAGAATTAATTACTGTTTTATAATTGTTACATAATTATTATATAACTTGGGAGAAAACATTTATTTTGGAGATTTTGCATGATTGTTGAACCAAGAAAAAAATTAATGGTGGCAGTCAAGCTATCATTTTCTTTTGTGCACTTCAGAGATAGATTTTCATAACTTTCATAATTTCATAGATTCTGTTTGAAACTCTTGAGAACTCACCGAGAGAATACACCTGTAGTGATTTTTGAGTGAGTTTTGTCTTCTTTGCTAAAGAACTTCAGTACTTTTCAATGCCTAAAAGGACACATTTGGCACCGTGGAATATTTAGCTTGTCAACATTTTAATCACTTATTGGCATCATTCATCATTTTTTGTAAGCATGCCTCAGCTGGCGGACACAACTTAAAAATGGACTTTTAAAAGAGATCTTTTCATTCCAACTTCTTAATTCTGGAGATAATAAAACCAATTTTATGGAATTTACACCATCAACTTTTGATGTTGAAATGTTTGAACTCCTTGGTAAGCTTATTGCAAACCATTAATGCCTCACCAGATTCACCAATATCCCTATAGATTCACTGGCTCGCACCATCAAATGCTCACAGCGGATACTTAGTATAAGCCCACTTATCTGCTTGCTACTCAATGGTTCGTGAATGCTGGATTTTCCTTTTGGGTCCATGCTTGCATAGTGACCGTCAGATTCCCTGCTATCATTCTCTATTCAGTGTGAAAGTAGAGCTGTCGCCGACTCATTGCTGATCCTTTTCACCCTGCTGGCTGTCATTCTCCGCAACCAGAAATCTTTGCAGACGGTGGGCATTCGTTTACCCTTGAGTTTCCTCTCGATCACAAAGAGAATATCGTAGTTCGCACTGAATGTCATGGGATGAAAAAATATAGGATTCACCTGTATCTGCACTATATCTATCATCGCTAATTTCTTGACAATTTCTGGGTACATGGCAGCGAAAATTGAACCAAGCATTCCACCAAAACTATGCCCAAAGTAGTGACATGTTTCCCACTTGAAATAATGAATGACATGTTTTACTACAGCCACCATTTCACAGAAATGGTAGGGAAAGCCATCGGGGTAGTGCGAAGATCGTCCATGACCAGGCAGGTTGATGGCTATTAAGTGGAACTTGCTAGGAAGTAGAGGAGCCAAGCTATTGATGCTAGAAGCATTGTCCACTGCACCATGCAAGGCAATTATGGGATCGGTTTTCCTCCAGGACTTAGCTGTGAGTCAGTGGCACAGTGAGGGGGGGTTTTGGGGGATAAACCCCCCCCCCCCCCACCCCAGAGCTCAGAGAAATTTTAAGTTTAATACTCACCATTTTTAACCATTCATCTTAAAATTCCGCAATTAATTAATCTCGCACCTACCGCTTATCCTGGTGTGTATACCATACCCCCACACACCCCGGTATTAGTTGCACCTAACCCCTTCCTCTCCCCCCCCCCCTTTTCGATCTTGATTCCTTTTGAGTCTTTTCGATCATGATTCCTTTTGAGTCTTTTCAATCATGACTCCTTTGAGTCTTTTCGATCATAGTGATTGAATCTTGATTTGAGTCTTTTCGATCATAGTGATTGAATCTTGATTTGAGTCTTTTCGATCATAGTGATTGAATCAATTGATTGAATCACTTATGTGACTCGAGTCAAAATGATTGAATCACTAAAATGATCGACTTTGCCCATCACTACTAATTGCAATAGCAATTCAAGCTTCTCCTTGGAATTTTCGTGCGCTCTCTTTGGGTTATGAAAATAACGCAACAAAGATCCTTGAACAAACTCGAGAACGATCCCCGATTTCAAATGTTGGACATTCCGATAAAGTGGCGCTGTGTGCGGTTAGTACCTACCGACGCCTAGCGAGGAAACGTAGAAGTGCGTCGTAATAAGAAAATTCGAGGAAGATATGAGTGATATGAGTGTTTGAAATGCTTCAAGCAAGGTGCTTCGGTTCGCGGCAGTTGTTGATGGAGTATACCTCCGTTTCGACTAACGTAACAACGACCGAATTATACGTCATCACAAATTATCATTAATTTCCTGTTTTATTTTTCATTCGCCTTAATGCAGTTGATCTGAATTTGTAATTATTCATAATACAAATATTCTAAAATTTATAATTGTTTCATATTTGTAATTGACTACAATTAAAATTACTCTTTGAAAGTGCAATTAGTGGGATTATAATTACGATGTCAATTTTTTTTAATTCTGCCCCCGTACTTGATGCGATCGCTGTCAATATGTTCTCAAACGTGAATGTCGGTTCGCTACAAACTAGGGGTAATGGTGGGTCGGTTAGTTTATTTGGAGTATCAATATACAAACCAGCATTTTAAGTATCACTTTATGCCATTGCACAAAATAATTAAAGTGTTCAATTTAGGCATATATCAATATGTTCTATATCAATAATCTATGTCGTATATCAATAATATATGTTCTACCTAAAAGGGCATAGCCGGATGAGAAGGTGAAAAGTCCCCCCTCCCGGATTTTTCCCGTACTTGGGGTATGCGATTGGGGATCAAATAGGACAAACATCCCCATATTTCCAGCCCGCTATGTGCCCACCAGGGCCGGCTAGATCGAAAATACGATTTTCACTCTTTTTTAAATATCTCGGTCAAGAAAGCATATTTTTTAATGCGGTTTGCGGCATTTGAAACTTTATTTAATGGCACATATTTTCAATTTTTTTCAAGAACTTCAGGTGGGGCAAGAAGATATGGCGTCGATTTGAAAATTTCTAATGCAAATTTTCATAAAATTTTCTTGAGAGGGCCAAAAAGAAAAAACGTTTTCTGGAAGTGTTTTTTAATACCTTTCGTCTGGCGTATTGAAAACATAACTTTTAGGTGGTGGAACATCGCGAAAAATGCGATTGAAAATATGCGATTTTGGCCATTTGGCTCTATGCTCTGGCCCTCCATAACACCCATTTTTAGTTATTATAGTATTGTACCGATTAAGGTGCTCACCACAGGGACAGAATTGTATTGATAATGGTGCCGAAAATGGATTAAGGGCCTCCGAAAACTGCCGGAATGTAAGAATTTAGATTAAGAAAATGAGCTCGATTTGAGTTTTCCCCGCGTTGTATCTACGCGCAAGTGTAGTTTCATTTGTGGATATACCGCTACAAATTACCTCCATCCTGTTCCCGTATAAGCTAGATTGAAGGGGGTGGAGGTTGATCATTTCTTTCAAAAATGTGGTCTGTAAAGGTTATCTACATGATAAGCGGTTTTTACCAATGAAATTCCCACTTTCCGTATCTACTGCTTAAGTATTTCCTTGCATGTTTCTAAAATTCGTCTATTTGTGGACAAAGTCGAATATTTATCTAACCGCAGTTTGACGGCGAAACTTAGTGGCTTCCTTTTTCTAAAGAACTGATTGTCCGCGAACTTTTACTGTTTTGTCATGGGACCAAGTAACAGAGTTACTTAGTGTGTTAACGTCGGCGAGATATTCGAATATTAGGTCAGTCACTCAAGGGCTGATAGTTTTTCTTTTTAAGCTCCAAACCGGAAACATGAACAGTACTAGCTCCTCTTTGTAAACCATTTCCTATTTTTACCCTTGATGGGTTTTGATTGTTATGCCCGGACCCTTTTTGGCCATTCAAAATGATGCCGATTCTCTAAAATCAATCTTGCAATCGGTATATCCAGTAATAATTTCATGAAAAAAGGTGACATTTTGATTCTGGATAGAGGATTTCGGGATGTTGTGTCATATTTAGAAGATAATTTAGAGTTATGCGTGCCGATGCCGACGCTGAAAGGCATGCGAGCTCAGATAACGACTAAAGAATTGAATAAATTGTGATTTCGTGGCTAAATTAAGACGGGTAGGTATTGTTAGTATTAAGGAAAAATATCATTAAAATATAACGAACTATAATTTTTATTTAGAATATAATTACAGCGAATGGCATCGTATGGGGCAGCATATTGAGATATTTCTGTGACTGTGGTAATGGAATAGAAGAATAGGGTGTTGCGCTCCTATAGCAGCAACAATTTATTATTTATCCTACGGGCAGTACCAAGATAAAATCGCAAGACCTTGATTTTATTAAGTAATATTAAATAAGGTTTTAACTAGAATTTGTTTTGACGGACAACGTAGTAACATGCATAAATGAATATTCAGAGGATGACGAATAACCTTTCAAGAGCGATTTTTATTGACATCCTGGAGTCAATATAAAATTGTATGGTGAAAATTCATCTTTTCGGCTAGTTATTGTTCACAAGATTTTTTTTATTTGTATGCCAACTGGGAAAAAGTTGAAACCCATAAGTTTTTTCATATCAGCAAACAGCTATCATAAAGTTATAATGATATCCACATAGTTTAGCATAGGTGAGGTAATTTCAATGAATTTACATCTGATAAGGACATTGAGGAAGTTCAATAAATTCTCATTGAAAGGAATGACGGAGGGGGTTGGAAGCAGGGAAATTCTTTTTAGCTTACTCGGGCGTTTTCAAGGGCCCTGAAGACATTTTTGGTACCAGTATCAATACATTCTGTCCCTGTGGTGAGCACCTTAATCGGTACAATACTATAATAACTAAAAAGGGGTGTTATGGAGGGCCAGAGCATAGAGCCAAATGGCCAAAATTGCATATTTTCAATCGCATTTTTCGCGATGTTCCACCACCTAAAAGTTATGTTTTCAATACGCCAGACGAAAGGTATTAAAAAACACTTCCAGAAAACGTTTTTTCTTTTTGGCCCTCTCAAGAAAATTTTATGAAAACTTGCATTAGAAATTTTCAAATCGACGCCATATCTTCTTGCCCCACCTGAAGTTCTTGAAAAAAATTGAAAATATGTGCCATTAAATAAAGTTTCAAATGCCGCAAACCGCATTAAAAAATATGCTTTCTTGTCCGAGATATTTAAAAAAGAGTGAAAATCGTATTTTCGATCTAGCCGGCCCTGGTGGGCACATAGCGGGCTGGAAATGTGGGGAGGTTTGTCCTATTTGATCCCAAATCGCATACCCCAAGTACGGGAAAAATTCGGGAGGGGGGACTTTTCA
This sequence comes from Ischnura elegans, assembly GCF_921293095.1. Taxonomy (NCBI): domain Eukaryota; kingdom Metazoa; phylum Arthropoda; class Insecta; order Odonata; family Coenagrionidae; genus Ischnura; species Ischnura elegans. The sequence goes on from NC_060249.1 coordinate 3,021,235, forward strand.
CCTTCTTATCCGGCTATGCCCTTTACACCTGTGGGTGAGGTTGTAGGACGCAGCTGCAACTACCTTCCGATAAACGCGGGTGGAAATCAAATTTTCCCTTTAACACTAAAATATAATGATAACTCAAATGTATTGAGATTTGGAGTAGCTAAAAAGTAAAAATTACTTTTAAAAATGCATCGATTACAGTAAGAAAATTACCAAAGATGTAATCGTTACCTGCTATTCAATTACTTTTACTTCGTAACATCACACCGCTGCTTAATAATCACGACCTCCGTCACCTGTAGCGCAATATGGGCTGGAGATGTTAACACCTTGCTCGTTTAACCCACTCAGAAATTCATCTAGAAGGAAGGTGGCTTGGTGGAGTAATTGGCTAGCATGCCTGACCGGCATTCCATCTGGCGAAATTCATGAGGTGTCCAGAGCATCCGGCAACAGGGCAAACTCGCTGCAAATCGGCTTGGCTCATGGTTTCTGCACTTTAAAAAAGCGTTGTGCAATTTCCACCCAAACACCAGTGGTAATTTTGGCTATTACTGGCATCGACTATCCAGGGTTAAAATTTCGTGCTGTGGTAGGTGGAAAAAAGCCAGAAATCAGAGGGTAAAAATGCGGCATGACTGGGACTCGAACCCAGAACCTCCTGGTTGCCGGCCTGGTACTCTACCAGTTGCGCTACCAGGACGCTTAGATTTACCATGATTTCGGCGGGGGTTTATACACAGAAAACTCATATATATATTGTGTACATGAAATCCTATCACTAGGCATACGAAAATACTGGAATTTTCAATGGTATCAATAATTTATTTGCATAGATGTATAAATTGTAGTTCCTAAGTCCAACTCAATTCATAAAGAACTATTTCCCAACAGGAATTTTGATACAATTGGCGCCACTCGTTCTGGGTGGTCCATGTGAACATCGTGATACCCTTCAACAGTGACACTTTCGAATCTGGAACAGCACTTTCTGAACACTTCCACCAGTTCTGGCGTTCCATTCAACTGGAATGTCCCCCTGGACTCACTGGCGCGCACCATCAGAAGTTCACAGCGAATGCTTTGCATGACGGCACACATCAGCTCGCTGCTCAGAGGGACGTGCACGCTGGCTTTGCCCTTCTGATCGATGCTCAGGTAATAACCGCCTGGTTCGCCACTGTCGTTATTTATGCAACGAGACATCAGGGCTGCGGCTGATCTATCGCCGATCCTCGTCGTCCTGCTGGCTATCATCCTCTTCAGTAACTCGTCCTTGGTGTACGTGGGCCGTTGATTGCCGCTGGTCTTGCTCTCGACCGCGAAGAGTCTTTCGTAATTAGCTCTGAACGCCATCGAGTGAAATGCTATAGGGCTCACTCTGATCTGCACTATGTCTATCATCACCAGTTTCTTCACGGTTTCCGGGTACATCGCCGCGAAGAAGGAGCCGAGCATTCCGCCGAAGCTGTGCCCGACGTAGTGGCACGTTTCCCACTCGTAATATCGAACGACGCGCCTGATCGCCGACACCATTTCGACGAAGTGGTAGGGTAGACCGTCGGGGTAGTGCGAGGATCGGCCGCAGCCGGGTAGATCGATGGCTAAGAAGTGGAACTTGTTTGGGATCAGCGGAGCCAAGCCATCGAAGCTAGCAGCATTGTCCATTGTGCCGTGCACGGCGATTATGGGATAGCCGTCTCTCTTCCCCCAGGACTTGGCTGCGTGAGTAATCGAAAGAGCAAAATCGTTCATTTCATTTACATTACATGCTCTGTATGAGAATTTGAAGAAAGTGCAGTATCTCGATTCGATAAATGTCACATGTTTCGGTGGCGGTGGGGTTTAAGTCCTCGCCTGCCAAACCGTAGGCCGTGGGTTCGAATGCCGGCTGGGAAGGTGATCCCTATCCAGGGCATGGATGCTTTGCTGATTTTGAAACCCCCTTTATAAAGGCCGTTCTGTGCTGTTTACGGGGAAGTGGAAAATAAATAAGTATGCTAGTTATATCACGATGGAGAATTGACTTCAAGAGACGAACTAAAAGAGTAGATGGCGGTATTTTTTTCGAACCGTCTAAATGGTGACATAATGACAGAAAAAAACGTTAGTAACTAGTTCGTAGTTCCACCTTGAAAATGACATAATTTGTCAAAACCTCTTTCGGCTTCTTATAAAGTCCTGTGGAGCATGCGTAGGTACGTTTTCCTGTTGACGGCATGTGTGTGCGAGCGATTCTGTAAGCACGTATCAATGATACGGCGGGTCTTATTGAGGTTTATAATTGGCTCCAAGCTATCAGTTGATTCCCATGAGAATTACTGCGATGAATTCGCATGAATTGCCATGAGAAACGATTTTCCTGGACCAAATTTCCTCCTGGTACATACATTGACTTTAGTTAGGTACCGTACTGATGTCGTTATAAGCAATGGAAAAGTACCTCTATCGACGAAACCTAAACCTTATGAGTCGGGTGGCATGTAAGCCTGCAATGGGAAAATAAAATCCCCCATAATCGTGTCGTAAGTCTCGATTCGGCGGTCCATGGAAAATCCATAAAATGGGCTGTAAGTACAAAAATACTATTGTAACTGACTAAAAAAATGAGTTTGGATTCAGCTGAATGTAGGGAACAAAGGTAGGGCCCCCTTCGCTTCTATAGCGCTGGAGTGTTTTATCCCTATTCCCCTCCCTTCCGTTCCTATCCTTTCCCCGGAGGCGTCGGCGGGCTCCGATCGCGACGGCGCCTCTATCCTTTTTCCTTCCCATCCAGCCCCTCCCCGGGTGATCGGGCGTATAAGGCTCGGCCTTGGGTTCCCGGCCCCGGTGGTTGTATCCTCGAAGAGCTCCCCTTGAGCTCTCATGGTTCTCTGTAGGGAACAATTGTTATCAGTACGACTAGAACCAAGGTCGCCCAAGGCAATAGTGACTTGTGGAGTATTTCGACCCCTTGATATCGCCACGGCTAATTGATTGACTGAGGGGACAATGCGCAATGGAAGTAAATCTACACCGAAATGCTTGTCTTTTCTCTCTCCAACCTTATGAGCCAAAGGGAAAGAAAGCTGTGATAAATTTTCTACCCTTCCTCCGTACTTTTGGAAATTGACATTGTCACTCGATTACCCAACATCCCAATGGGCGATGCCTCCTTGTAATTAATTCCATTCACTAATGTCCTCGGGATCGTTATCGTGGGATAGATATGTTACCGTTGGTTATCTTTTTTTCGAAGTCGTATCCGTGGGCCAAGTTCACGTGAATAATTAAAAACTTTAAATCATCATTATGTGCGCATAATTTACCGAATTTTTTGTTAGTAAAATTCATTCATAATATTCAAGTGATGTACGAGTATTATTTACGAGTATTAAATATTCTAATTCATCACTTAACTACGAGATGCATTGCCGAGACTAACAATTAGCTTTCACTGGCTTTTTTTGTAGTTCCGGCAGTGTAAACAAGTGACCGAGGAGGGGGGATTCAATTGTCATTGAAGTCTTTCGAAGAATGGCTTCAACCACCGCGACGGAAATGCATTGACAGAATCATCTTAATTGCGGTATGGAAGGACATATTACATTTACAAAATCGAGTACTAATAGACAATGTATCTGTACCGAATTCACTCACCTGCTATGAATCCCCATGGCACGGGAATACGCACTTCCCTTGGTTCCGTGGACTCTGAAAGTTGCATCGCCATGATATTATGGTTTATCTTAGCACGCAACTACAATCCGTTACACGCCCGGCCAAGTTCACAGTCATCGGGCGACTCTTGCGAACAATTCTAGATTCCGCCGGACCTAATGGCTGGTAATGTCTGATTACGAAAGTGATGTATTAGTGTTGATCCTTATCCATCCTATTCCAATCCTACGAACAATAACGACGATTACGGATGCACGACCATGCACGACTGATATCAGCAGGAGCTGCGACGTTTCTTCGAAAGTGGCGCTATCTACGTTCGGTAGCTGCTGACACCTAGCGAGGAAACTGGGAAGTGTGTCGACAAGAGAAACGAGAGAGGGGCAAATCGAACGTTGGAAAGAGTTGACTGCGGTGTTTGTGTCACGAGAATACGAAATATACGTCGGATGTGGACGAATTTTCAACCAGTCGATTGAAATAGCCGGTTTTTAGAGGAATTAGCAATATATTAGCCGCCCGGAGCGCTTAGCGTGAGATTGCAATGCTTACGCGTCAATGACAGTGTTCATAGAAAAAAATGAGCACGGGGCTTAAGCGTGGGATGTTGTGTGTTATTAATGGGAAAATGCCTTGAGAATTTGGATCGCACAGTGTGGTATTAATTTTTTTGCGAGTCTTACAACCGTGCTTACCGTGTTGTTACTTCTAACCGTGACTCGTGGAAGAAGACACCTCAGAATGAAAAATATCGAGGATATAGCATTGGATTGGGATGTAAACTCCGCATAAGAAATAGATGCGTTGATTATAGAAGCTGCTCTCCTCATTTTCAATACCGAATACATGCGACGCTTTGCTGTTACTGTTCTACGGAGGAATGATAGATGGCGTCCAGTCCTTGCAAATATTTTTCTATAAACGCCTCGAAGCTGTGAAGCTTATTTTTTAGTTGAGCGTAATTTGTATTTGATACTAATGTGACAGATTGTATAATATTCTGTAAATTGACGTAAGAGAGGACTTTTCAGTCCTAATTTCGCAAAATTATTAAGACGCAACTTAATTTTTAATTTAATCCCCTCACTGGATTGCAATTTTGCGTTACAAAAGCTTCGGATTTAGTTCTCAACGGAATTTCGTATTTTTTTTAAATAGCAGAAAAGCTATTTTCGGGAAAATTAGAAAGAAAGGAATTCGCTTTCGCTCTTGATTCATAAGGTTTATTCGATCTATTATGTTCTGCAGATGGAGGATCGAAGGTAATGCTGGCGAATGTCCGCAATTTTTATGAATCCATTAGTGAACATGAAAATAGTGGAGGGTTCTTCTGTCCCCATCTATACTTGTGTTGAATGCCTTTGTATGCGTTATAATGGATTTACAAAAGTTGCCAATAGTGCAGCCATTGGTTTAGCCAGGGGGGGAGGTCCGGGGGGTCCGGACCCCCCGGAAATATAAAAGCACAATTAATTTTCACCGTGAAAGATAACAAAATATTGGAAAATCATGAATTTACAAAATATTTTTTTAATAAATGAAGTTTTTTCGATAATGAAAAGCGTTTAAATTAGTTAAAAACCCTCTACTTAGTACCCTGTTTTTCAAAAATGTTCCCCCTGACTTTGGACCCCCCCCCGAACGAAATTCCTGGCATTTCCACTGAGTGCAGCAATCCGAATGTCACGAAGACATTAGTTATAATTATGGTTTCGAGTTATGTGCCTGCGCTTCGCCAAAAATAAACGACGAACATATTTGTGCCTTAAATAAATTATGCAATTGATGGCGCGAGTTCTTCTGGTTTAAGCATGTAAATAATTTCTTGGAAATGTGCAAAGAGACGACATAATTGCATCTCAGTTTTCTATTTCTGCACTCACAGTGGTGGATGGCGGCCAAGGTGTGCGAAGGGACAAAGCGTTTTTTTTTACCTTAAGAGTGGGAATGAAGGAGAATTGGAGCGATATGACACGTGCGACGCGCATTAAAGTCAAAAGAACTTCAAACTGAACGACTGCATGCCGCCAGAAAGTGGCCTATGAACCGCTCACTTAACATTATTAGCATAGGCTTTGTGTACTATATCGATCTTTCTCATTTTTTAAAGCTCTGTTTATTTTTATTTTATTTACCCGTTTTTTTTATTGTATCATAATTTATGTTTTCTTTTTTCGGCGTTTATTAGTCCTTTATCCATTTCCGCACTTTCTAAATTATAAATATTTTTTCACAATTTTCAGTAATTTTGTTATGGTGACATTTCCCACTTCTGTCGTCACTCCGGGGAACGCGAACTCGTTTCATGCGGTCCAACTCGCCCACTCCCAACTTCAAACCCTCCGCAGAAGATGCGCAGCCTGCATTCGTGTTGTTGTTTCCCAAGCGGAGTTGCTCGCTTTTGCAGAGCTTTTTCCAAGTCTCCTTTCCTTTCACTCCGAGGTCACGAGTGTTCGCGGATTTTCCTCCTCTTCGTCTTCAACCAATCAGAGGGCGCCCTTGCCGGAAAGCTCCGCATGCCGTCCGGGACGACGAAACCTCGCTCGAGGCCTCCCCTTTTATAAGGGCCCTGAACACCTGTGCTCATAGTGGCGTAACTACGAGGGGGGGTGAGGGGGATAGATCCCCCCCAAAGCCTCAGAGAAATAAAAAAATACTCAAAACCATTGTCTAGTTTTGACATATAATAACTGCGTCTGCTTAAAGTTAAATTTTTAGTTTCAAAATTATGTAAAATGTATTTCCTGGCATGTAATTTTTGAAACATATTCCCGAACCCGCCAAGGGGGAGGGGGAGTCACCCCCCAGGTCATCACATCTCCCCCAAAGTATAGTCCTTGTTCCGCCACTGCGGCTGTGCTGGCTATAAAAACACCGCTGCAGATGAAGAAGCCTTTGGCCTGCGTGAAACGTCTCCGGAGTCATCGACGGCATCGAATTAGAAATCTTTCAGAGAAGCAACAAGCTCTACCCGACGGGGCAAACCGTATGAATCAACAGTGGAAGCCAACCTATTTCACTCTACTTTTTCAGATTATATTTTTTCAATAATGATAATTGCCAAATTTCGTTGAAACATTTCGACGTAGTGATATTTTGAAGCTTTTGTAACGCAAAATTGCATTCGGTCAGGGTGTTAAATTAAAAATTAAGTTGCCTCGCAATAAATTTTCGAGATTAGGACTGAAGAGTGCCTTCTTACGCCGATTTAAAAAATCATTAATTATAAATTACGCTTAAAGAAAAAATTTGCTTCCCAGCTTCGGGGCGCTGAGAGAAAAAAAGTAGTGTGCACTGGAGCCCATCTTTTTTACCTCTGATGAACTATGGCAGCGAACTGCCGCTCATTTTGTGTAAGTACTCAAATTGAGGTGAGCTGTTCCTTAGACGCATACAGCTCTTTTTCGGAGTTTTCTTCTCACTTCCAATTGCTACCTATATCCGAGATATTGTACGGTGAAAAAAATCCAAAATACCGTCGCATGGACGAAGAATAGCTTTTCTCACACTTGATCCATGCATGTAACTATGGAGGGGGAGAGGGGATGTATCCCCCCCTCCCCATAGCCTCTGAGAAATCAAAACATTATTTTTAAAATCTTGTCTGGATTTGATGGATAATAACTGCACCTGCCTAAATTTAAATTTCAAGATTCTAAATGATGTAAAATGCATTTTCAGGCAAGTTATTTTCCAAATATTTTCCTTACCTTCCGTTTTCTGGGGGGGCAGCCCCCACTAACCCCCCTCCATCCCCCCAAAGCATGCTCCTAGTTACGCACCCGGGTCCATGTATACATTTAGTGAATGAATGAACTTCCCCGCCGCTGCAGTGGAAGCTTCGAGGGACAGACCAAGCGAGCCAAATCTCCCAAAGATTTAAGAGCCGAGGGAATTTCAGAAATGGGACGCGCCGCCGAGCATCATGCCTCTAGCGCGGCGTTAAGCACTTTGCGTGCCATGGACGTAATATTACGTCCTGCAAGTCATTCTGAGGATTACCATGGACGTAATATTACGTCTTTCCATTTAATTGGCTTTGTATGCGTGAAGCCGTAATATTTCGCCCGTGTTTCTTTTCCAGTTTACTGCTTAGGGGTTCTGTTTTTTCAAAAATCAACTGCTCGATGGAAAAAGAGTTCACTTTATGTCTTGAGGACGAAAAGTCCTCTGCAGCTACCGGCATCCTCATCTTGGGCCACTTAGTGTGAAAATTCTTTGGGCCAATGGACCGTTCGTTGAGGGCGCATTGACCCTTTTTGTTATCCAGGATTTATAATGCTTTGCTTGGAACAATGCTTTTTTATGATTTCCATGCTTTAAAGATAGTAAAAGAAGGCAGCGAACCGAGATGGTACGACGCGGAAGTGAGAAAATCATTGAGGCGACAGAGAGCGTGTCATGCTAAAATGAAAAAAGTCAGCACGGATTTATCCGCTAATGAACGCGAGCTAATAATTAAAAAATATAGGATGACTAAAGCCGCCACGAAGGAAGCGTTCAGGAATGCGTTCACGAATTTTAAAAGAAAAACACTAGTAGAGCAGTTACAGGATAACCCAAAAGCATTTTGGTCATATGTTAGGGAAGTTCAAGGTAAACGATCTACCGTATGTTCGCTGAGAAACGACAATGGAGATGTGTTGACAAGCAGTTACGATAAAGCCAATTTATTAAATTCCTACTTTAAAAGCGTGTTCACGGAGCCTTCCGAAAACTCACCCGAGACCGATGACAATCCCTGTCTACATAAGATGCCAGCTATTGACATTAGTACGCTCGGAATAGAAAATATATTGAAATCGCTCAGTCCAAATAAATCACCTGGTCCAGACGAAATCCCTTCTCGCGTATATAAAGAACTAGCCTCAGAACTTGCCCCCTACTTGCAGTTAATATTCAGTAAATCCATCAAGCAACACGAAGTACCTAATGACTGGAAAATCGCTAATGTAACGCCTATATTTAAAAGTGGAGACAAGGAACAGCCATCTAATTACAGGCCGATATCTTTAACGTCCATCTCTTGCAAAGTCCTTGAACACATCGTAGTCAGCTCGGTAATGAAACACCTAGACGCGCAAAACTTATTAATGGGAAATCAACATGGATTCAGGAAAAGCAGATCGTGCGTAACTCAGTTAGCGCTTTTCGCCCACGATATTTTAGTCTCCGGGGAAGACAACATTCCAGTAGACGCGATTTTTCTTGATTTCAAAAAGGCATTTGATAAAGTACCCCACGGAAAGTTAATAATAAAACTGAAATCTTATGGTCTAGACGAAGATGTCATTTCCTGGATTAGAGAATTTTTGAGCGACCGCGTCCAAAGAGTAGTATTAGACGGTGCAGTCTCCAATGAGGTTAGAGTCACTTCTGGCGTTCCTCAGGGTAGTGTCATTGGCCCACTCCTATTCCTTCTTTATATAAACGACATTGGCGAAGTAGTGCAGAGTAAGTTACGATTATTTGCAGACGACGCTGTAGTTTACAGAGAAATTCGTTCCAGCAAAGATATAGATGAACTAACGAATGACCTTGCTGCTATCCAAGCTTGGTGCGATGCTTGGCAGTTAGAATTAAATTTGGAAAAATGCGTCGTAATGAATTTCTGGAAGAAGAATAACTCCCTGCATCGTAACTATGTCATTCGGGGCACGCAGTTAAAGGCAGTTGAATCTGTGAAATATCTAGGGGTTAGACTCAATAATGATCTATCGTGGAATAAACATATTCGAGAAATAACCGGTCAAGCTAATCGTAAAATGGGTTTTGTTAAAAGAATATTAGGAAAGTGCGACGACAAAGTGAGAGAAATTAGCTACTTTTCCCTCGTTAGACCACATTTGGAATACGCTGCCAGTGTTTGGGACCCTCATGAAAAAGGCTTAATAACAGAGTTAGAACGCGTGCAAAGAAGAGCTGCCAGGTATGTGAAAGGTCGTAACGATAGTCTTGTTAGTGTAACTGACCTCTTAGATAAACTTGGATGGGAATCTCTGTCGGACCGTAGATTGAAAAATAGACTAAACCTTTTAGATAAATTCAAGAGCAGTGTCTTTTCTGACGAAGTTAACCATATCTTGCGGACGCCAACGTACTACGGAAGATCAGATCATATAAATAAAATAAGAGAGATAGATTGCAGAACAGACAGATTCCGAATGTCATTTTTTCCACGATCAATAAGAGATTATAACGGCAGCAATAGAACGCGTAAATAGATTGCATGACTTGTAGTGTAGCCTACTAACCTATGTAAAACTGAAAGCATGTTTCTGAATTTCTATTCTATATTCTATATCTAACAGCATATAGTAGTATAGTTTGTTATTATACGGGACGTTCTTTGGACGGTGTGGTGTGCATGTGGGAGTCCAAATGCATGCTGCATGCTGGTGATTGATCACCCCCTGACAAACACCCTAGAGGTGGCTCGCAGGGTAATTTGTAGATGTAGATGTAGAATAGTTCAAATTGAGCGTATTAAAAAAATTATTATGCATGTTATGGCGGTACAGCATATGTTGCAACTATTTTATTTTTCAAAAACAGTAGGTTTTCATTGTTAAGTTTTATATTTAAAAATTAGCAAAAAATGTTAATCAACTCATTCATAAAAAAGAGCAAACAAAGTCCATTTTTATTGAAATGCACATCGATATAAATATATTTTTAATGCTAATGTTAAAAAAATGTACGAATATAGTAAAAATGGCTGGATTTTTCAGTAGGGCTTTAAATTTAGTTTAGTAGGGCAGCCGGCACTCAAAGTGTTAAAGTCACGTACGAGAAAACGAAAAAGAGTTTTGATTATTTGCCGCGAGTGATACGAAGCGTTAGAAATAGCGTAAAGGCCGGATGATTTCAATGGAGAGGATGGCTAATACCCGATCCACGAATACTGCAAAAGAGGATCCTCAAGTTAGCTTCTAAATCTGTTGTCACCCACCGCGCATTTAAATGGGTTTACAAAAGTCGCCACTCGCGTCACTGACGGACAAGTAAATCCGAGTTTGAAGGGGAAATAAAGTCTAATTAAAGCTACAACTAAAAGTGTATGCACATAATGATTGTGATCTATCAAATGAATAACTTTTTAATGCTATTCCTCGCAATCACAAACACAATACTGCAAAATATCGAAAAAAAAGTGAATCGCATTGCACTCATCACCGCGCCGCGGACATTTTTGAAACTATTAAAATGCGACCGAAGTAACAAGATAAATCTGCCTTTCCTTGGGCGCACACATTGACTCCTACACACGGCTCATACGACTCAGAATAAAAGGAAGTTACAAAAACATATCCATGGTCAGTTTCTTCGCACCGACCGAAGACTCGGATGATGAAGAAAAAGACATCCTCCATGAACGTGTGGAGGATAAGTTTGAAAAATGCCAAGCTAAGGCATAAAAATTATTCAAGGCGATGCAAATGCCGAAGTCGGTAGGGAAGAAAAGTTGAAACCAGCTGTGGGGAAGGAAAGTCTAGACCATGAGACCACTGGCGCAGCGAGGGGGGGGTTTGGGGGATAAACCCCCCCTCCAGAGCTGAGAGAAATTTTGAAGTTTAATCCATTTTACTTAATTGAATTAATGTTATTTATAAAATAGTGGTAAGGATTAATAAAATATCCCTCAGAAAGCCGTAAAACTCACCATTTGAACCGTCTATCTTAAAATTCCGCAATTTATTAATCTCGCACCTACTTGGTGGGTATTCCATACCGCCACACACCCCGATATTAGTTGCACCTAAACCCCCCCCCCCCCCCCAAACCTTAATTCCTAACTGCGCCCCTGCATGAGACAAATAGCAATGGGACCAGACTGGCAAGCTTCGCATTGTTAAATGAAGCACATCCACAAATATGTAAGGATATCCACAAACGGTGTCACATAAAACGGGATTGATCACGCGCTATCGTTTTCGATATTACAGACATATGTACAGACACCCACGAGTCCCACTGGACTGATGGGGGCTGATCGGCGATAACTTGGAAGGTTGGCACTTGAAGCAACCTGCATCCTTTGCTTTCACGGCACCAAGAGCCCACGAGGGCGGACGAGGACGCGACTGAGCTGCCGAAGCTGGAGTCGAACTCCACGAGCCGAAGGCCTAGCGGATTTCGTATTAGCGGATGGAATGCACTGAGGAGACTCCCCTCCACGCACGCGTTGGGCCCTCGGAGTCTTTTCCTTCTGGCTCCGTGGAGAGCTTTTTCCTGTCTTTAGATTCATATTTGGACTCACAAATTAAGTCTTACGTGGCTCGGAAGCCGATTAGGTCTCTTCTGTGCGTGGCAGTTTTTATGAAATTCTGAGAAAATTCGAGTCCGAAGTAGTAATATTTTTTCATTTTTATGAGAGTATTTTTACCTCACTCTCTTTTTATGCGTTAACACGTGATTGGTGCTTCAAGAGATTACTTTCATCCTTAGTATCAACATAATCTATGCAGATGACTCAAGAAAAACTTTGATTTTTTTAAACGATTTAAGTTATTGAAATGATGGCTCCATCTACTTGAACACCTTTGTTTCTAAACAGATTATTTATTCACGAAGAGAGTGGAAGCAGGTGAGGTGGCATCGTTGCTTTTTCGTGTCCCTACAGCTAATTACTGTCAAATCTCCGTTGAGTAATTCTCTGGATAACTACCAGATAAACTCGTTTTTGATAATCCTAGAGTAATAAAAAAAGTTGTAATTCGATAGATAAGCATAGTTTTCAAATTTCTAGTATTTGATCACGAAAAAATTCGGAAAATTTCTTGATTAAAAGCACCAGGGCTTTCCTTTCAGTAGGAGTGCAAACCACAACTAGTTCTAAGAGCCAGGCGGAAATAAATTGGCATATGAACTACTTCAACCTAAATAATTCGGCAACTGTTTATAATTAAACACATGTGACCCAATGTATATAATCCATTTCTTCAACTATTGAATAACTTTTGTGTTATCATGCCGAAAAATGTCTATGTGGAAATCTTTTTCCCCCTCCTTCTCATATCACCCCTGGCAAATTAAGGAAAACATCATAGCCGGCTTATTCACTCGGCCTAAATACATCACAGAAAAATCACGGGTGAGCCTGATTAAAATTTTTAAAGATATGAGTGACATCTATTTTAGTCATAAGAGTATAGTAATCATAATAACAATTATTATTATTATTATTATTATTTCACCATCATTTTAATAACATTGGTCGTTTAAATAATTCAGTAATAACTTTTTCTTGATTCATTTGCATAAATTATGTTGATGTTAAGAATGCATCTTTTAAAAAATGAATAAAGAATATAATTACTTCGCATTCAACCTCCCAAAACACCACCGCAACTACCACTCGCAGAATAGGCCTACTCGGCTACGTATAGCCACGCTTTCACACACCATGAAAGGCGAGTACAAAAACGAATCTAAAGATAGGAAAAACCTCGCCACGGAGCCTGAGAGGAACGTGTGCGTGGACGTGAGTTTCCTTAGTGCATTGCATCCGATTTTTCCCCTGGAGTATCTATTACTCCAATTTCACTAGCCCGGTCGCATCCCCATAGGTCCTAGTCGGCTGTTGGCCACGTAAAGGCAAAGGATGCAGGTTGCTTCATGTGCCAACTTTACAAGTTTTAACCTACAGTGCCCCATTAGTAAAGTGGGACTCGTGGGTGTCCAAATATTTTTGTAAACGATAGTACTCGCAAAGCAAAGATACAAAAGTTGTACCCTATAAATAATGTAAAAAGCATTAGAGGAGCAGAATGCGGGGCTTTCCACGCCTTAGTTTTGGTTAATATGATCCAAAGAATTGAAATTCAGAAAAGTAAGAAAGGGAAATGCAACAGAAAACTTCGCAGATAATTGTATAGCTGAAGAATTTTAGCAGAAACTTGCAAACAGATTCCAGATTCATCCACATCTACATAATACCCCACGAGCCGCCTAAAAATGCGTGTGGCAGGGGGAGTCAGGACACCAGCCTTTTACATATATTTAGAAAAAGCTCAAAGAAAATTACGAGTGGCATTTATTAAAGTCCTTTGTGATTCGGGAGAAAATTTCATTCCGATATCTATCTGTTCAGCAAAATATCTCTTTTAATTTATCGTTTCTTTTGGACCTGGAAGTAAATTAAGTTTATAAATAAAGAATTATTGGTGAGTTTGGAAATGTAGTGGGGTTCTAAAATGATTTTCTCCTTGTCGCTACTATTCTCAATTGCTCGCGCAGCCGCTGTGTGTGTCTCTAGCGGCTCCTATTGTAATTCGCTTAACATGTGCGTAATGCTGTCTGTTGGCACGCCCGCATTGGTTTTGACGAATCGCGCAGCTTTCCTTTATATTTTATTAAGTTCATAGATTGAGCCTTTATGCACCGGATCCCTTGTGCTAGCTTCATAATCAAAGGGTGATCGGGTGAGTGCGAAATTGCACCTTTCTTTCTTTTACGTTCTCAACGGAAAAGCTTCCCACGATACGCTTGACGAATCCTAATTTCTTCAGGGCTATGCCGCAAATATTCCTTATATGTGTTCTCCACGAGAGGTGCGAGGTTATCGTAACTGCCAAGTACTTCACTTCGTCTTTTGTCTTTATGTTAATACCATCCGCAGCATAAACATAGTTAAGTTGGACGAATTCCGCAAGAAATGTACCACCGTGCATTTTCTCAGATTAAGTTCGAGTCTCTGCTCTAGGCTCCACAAATGAATATTGTTTAATCGGTTGATACTATTTCAAAGTCAGAGCGATCGCTTATATCGCGATAGATGACAGCATCCTCAACACATAAACGCGTTGTACTGCTAATTCGGGAGCAGAGGTCGTTGATGTATACAATGAACAAAAGGGGGCCGATTACGCTTCCATGTGGGACACCTGATGTCACTTTAACTACATCAGAATTAATTCCGCCATGAAAAGATGCTACATGGCATGGATACAAATTACAATAATGTAAACGGTATATGGCAAACATTCAAAGAAGCAAGCTTAGAGATAGCAGAGGACGTTTGCGGAAAGAAAAAAGCAATAAACCTTGGTTTGACGAAGATTGTTAGCAGACAGTAGAAGGACGAACCGAAAGAAAAACATCCTGGATTAACAGCAACAACTCAGAAGACAGGCAGTATTACCAAACGATGAATAGATAAATTAATAAAATGTTAAGGAATAAAAAACGAGGAGAGATGGAGGGAAATTTTTGATTCGGCTCCACTGGGATATAAGTGGCCCTGGGTGTGAGTGAGATTAAATGGATCGCCCTACACTCAACGCTGCGTTGCGGGAATTTTTTGAAAACTGATTAAAACATCCTTTATCTGGCAACAGGAATGACGTTCAACGGTACAGACTGAGGCCGTAGTCACCATCGACCATATAAATTACTGTGTGTATATGGTTAATATGGGCTAAGGTAGTCTCCATAAGTATGCAATCGGCGCTCTCTGTAGCGCTACGTGACTTCCACCTCACCTCCGATTTCTGCTCCATATTCTCCGCGCTTACAACTAACTCCGCGTGCGCGTGAGGTAACGGCAAACACTGATATCATGGCAAACAACGGGAAACGCTTCCTATTCCACACATAATACGCCCCAATCTTCCTTATCTTCTGCCGCGCACCAAATTCTTGGTGGTGTTGACTCCGTGTATTTCCACCTCTGTTTCGACAAATAATTAGATAAAATAAACTAGGCCGTAGCGGCATTTTTTGTCGAAGAATAGAGCTTAGTATCCCCTTAGCAACCGCATCCACGCCTTGCGTTGTTTTTCTGTTTTCCCCTAAATTGATCGAAAGAAGATGGGCTTGAGAAGATATAAGGTATTTTCACGACTGGATGTCGTTGCCTCGGTCAATTGTCAATGGATGCATATTTAGGCTAATTTGTCGGATTTCTCCAGAAGACCGCATCATGCGGCAGCGAAACGTTTTACGACGAACATTAAAGTAGGATGAATCAGCAGCCTGCCTCTTCATGCGTTGCCACCACCCTCGTATTTATCGAATCGCCGCTCACTGGCAGAACGCATAGTGGGCTGAAATCGAAAAAAACTCGATAAAACCTCGGAAACGATTTTTTTGAGTGCGGGATTTGAAACTTTGCGCAGTCGTTGCCAATACATTAGTGCATTTTTTGACGCAAACCGTTTTTCATAGGTTAATTTTTTAAACAAATTAATCAAAATTTGCTTGTTTAAATTTTTTAATCAAATAATTTAAAAAATTTAAACAAACAAATATGTGGTGTAAATATCTCGAGGTAACTTGGTGATCCTTTTTTTATAATCCTACACGAACACAAAATTTCGACGAAAAATAGGGTCTGCCATTTTGTATCGTACCGGCCACAAATAATACAACTGAGTCGTGAAAGTTGCCAAGAATTAATAATAACAAACCGCATAGTAATAATGTAAATTTTTGTTTCTATTGAATTAATACATAAGGTGTGGCATTAGTTTTAACATGCTGAATTCCGAAAAAAATTCAATTCGGGCGATTTTTACGAAATTTATTTAATTTTGAGGCCAAGTATTTTGCCTAAAAAAGTAACCCATGAAAAACGGTTTACGTCAACAAATGAAGTAATGTCTTGACAACAACTGTGCAAAGTTTCAAATCCTGCACTCAAAAAAATCGTTTTCGAGGTTTTGTTCAGCTTTTTTCGATTTCAGCCCACTGTGGAGCGCTCCGAATTTCACGACAGCTTAATTAAGGTGAGTCTGTTACCGAAATTCATATTAGAGTTAATCAGCCCCGGCTCCAGGATAGGGACAAAAGGGGGCGGGGGGCTGGGTGGTAACCTCCCGGCAGTGCTGGGGGTCCGAAAAAATTACCATTTTATCTAATGGGTATGGGGGAGCTAGAGACCCTTTCTGGATCCACCACCGGTGTTCATATAATTTCTCGAGTTGATAACTTTTCAATGCCACTCCTCGTGATTGCAATAACTTTCGCAAATATAGAGAATTAATGTATCGCTGTGCGCTTACCGCCGAACTGCAGATATTTTTTAAACCGCGCACTGGAAATTCATTCACGGCGGGCGGCAGGCTACGTTGCCAGATTTCAGTACTCCTGATTTCTATGACGACGGCCGTGTCTTAGCGCAGGTCGTAGCTTTTTGGAATCCCATATTCCCTTGGATGCGACCTGGATGCCGTAGCGGCCTAAGTGGCGGCCCAGAAAGGCAATGGTAATGGTTAGTAATGGTCATGAAATCGGCAGAATTGAAATATTTTGCACCGCCCCAATAAGTGCACGCCTCAATAAGTGTACGAATGATTTTCGGGAGCCCAAGGGCTTCAATACCGTTTCAGATTCCCTCATACCTAGGGAATAGACGAGGGATCGTATTAAATACGGGAGAAACTTCGTTAGTTTGTCTCCTTTGTTTGAACGATATGGAGGGTTGCCTTATTAGTGTTGTCATTTTTTGAGATACATCTACAACATACCTTGCAGGCCACCTCTAGGGTGTTTGGCAGAGGTGACTAAAGAACAGCATACAATATGTACCCCTCACACGAACAGCATTTTTATCAAAAATTTGTATTTGATGACATTTGTATTTGAAGTCATACGCAAACCTTCCTGCGGGTGTTGTTTCGTACGCGAAACTCCCGTCAAGCATGCATCGCTTTATACAACACAATACTGTCACACAAAAATTCTTAAATGAATAGATAAAACATGCTAACATTTAGTAATTGAAAAAATTCTATCCGTTCTAGGTAGAGTCAAATTATGGGTTTTCCGCTAAGAAATGAAAGTGAAATAATGTTCGACAATAACCGTTTGAGAAATGATGCAGTGCATCTGCAAGAAAAAAACTGCGAATGGAAAAATCAATAAACTCTTGCAATAGGGTAGTTTCCTTCATCAAAGAAAACGAAAGGCATTGATTGCGATTCGTTACCCACCATTAGTGTATTCATTATATACAAATTATTTGGTTTTACAAATCCCAGTTTAGACGAATTGCAATGGTCAGTTTTATCCTCATTTGAAAAAGGCCAGATTAGCGCCCATGCGATGCCACTCCATGTGACGCCACAGGGACCTAGTTTCTATACGAGTAGATAGGAGTTTTACATGGTCTGAGATTACCAATGTATACATGAGACACAGAGCTCAGGGAAACATCTCTTAATAATCACCAATTAAAACTGCCTATGGTCGGAAAGTTTCCTTCGTTTGATAGGGTATTAATAATCCTTATTTAAGCCAAGCGCTACCTGCTTGCAGGGTACTCTACGCTACCGCCATGCTCGGCAGCAAGCGACCTGCATCGTAGAGGCGTTCATAGCCTCGCACCCAGGTGACCTCACACAGCAACGGCCAGACGTCACACGGGCAATTCCCAGCATTCATACTTAGACATCACGTTTTCGCGCCCTTGAAAATTTTCACTTTTCATTTAATCGCGAAAAATAGATATCGTCATTTGAAAATCTAAAAGCGCGAAATATGTACTCCAGGGGTAATAATATATTGATTTTGGCAATAACAAAATTATAGCGAACCACCCTAATGGTCGCCCTAGTGAGTGGAACATTTAATGGCGTGAAAGCTAAAATCTGCCCACGGTTAGCAAGTAAATAAGGTTATCCACACAAGGTAATAATTAAAGAGGATTAAAAGGATTAACCGCGAATAAATGGAGGCGAAAGAATGCGCAAAGCTGGTATGATAAGATAAACTGTGGTAAAACAGCAAAAAAATAATGCAAATAGGAAATGGATAAACATTGAATGAGTCGTCCTAGCGAGTGCTGCCATTACATTTATAAAAGAAGGAATCTTTGCCATCCCAGAGTGAACGAGGAAATTAAGGTAATCTCTGTTTCTTTTCTTTTCTTCTCTTATTCCCTTCTACCGTAATGTATACGTCGGTAAGTGATGGACATCTGTTCACATCATCCGAGGGAAGCCCTCGCGAAAGGAAGAGTAGGTAGATGCCATTGAGTTCGCGAATACGTAGTGCATATTCCGGGCACCACCACACTCTCGTCCGTCCTATTAAGCGAGCGTTGTGAATGGGTATGAGACGTCAGAGGCCTCAATGGACTGGTGAAGTCTGACGTCACGACAACCGGTTGCCGTGGAGATCGATAACTTTTTTCTAAACAAAATCGAGTTAAAAAGTTTATGCCGCAAAAAATATTTAAACAGTGAATTTATGAGTTCTACAGTACCTTTTAGTCATATCGTCGCTACTGAAAGTTGCACTAGGGTGCCCCAAACTCTACTTATTTTTATTCTGAGCTTGATGTGAACTGTTGACTTATGCAAATTCTTTTTTCAACCGGGGCAGTCGATATTGGCATACGTGAGGCACTTCGACGGTATCATCATGAGCGTTCCACATTTAGTTGACAGTACTGGCCTTATGGATAACAGTGTTGCCAAGCTTCCGCTCAGCCGGCAGGCATCCTAACAGCTTATGCAACCGCACATAACATGGCGCCAAAACTGTTTAGTTCACAAAGGAGTTAGGGATCGCACGAAAGACGGCGTAAATTAAGGAATTTTTTAGCGTAAATTACAATACCTTTGCTGCGATATAAAAGGAAAAGTATTTTGTTATTTTATGTATGTACTTATTCAATGCACAAGCTGAATAATGAATAATCTGTAATGTAAAAAAATAACTATAAAATGAAGGATAGTAAAAATTATCGCCACTCCTGAATGAGACAAAATGTCTGTTCCTTCCCTATTATGCAATATTTTTTGGCTATGGCTAGTATTACATGAAAGGCGGTGTTGTATAAGACATCATCAATCTTTAATTTTTCAAAATTTTCCCGTACTTGGTTTATTGTAAATTAAAGATCTCTTTTCAAGCTGACATCTTCAAAGCTAATTTCCTTAATGTTCTTTTTCCTCCACCTTGTAGTAGGCAAGGATTCCAATTTCCTAATAAGAGGCATTATCTACCACTATAATTGATCCTTCGGGTAAGTTTGCAAAAAGTGAGTGCTCAAACCATCTCTCGTAACACTCACCCACCCACTTCTTCATGCTCATCCATTGAGGTTTTTTTATACAGAAACACATACTCTGCTCCTTTTATGAACCCATTTTCCGTTCCTGTGTGTATAATTGCAAATCGACATCCTCGGGAAGGGAGTGCCAAGCCCAGTATTTAGTCCAGCAAGGAAAGCTTGACGCGGATATTCTAATTGTTTGTTTCGCAAACTAATGTTCACTATTTGTCCAAAATTAATCCAACTTTCGCCTGTGAATACACTTGTCCTGTGTTCGCGACCTTTTTTTAGCTGTCTTAAATAACGAATTGTGCCACCAACGAATAATATCATCCCTTTCGATAAGGATGATTCTTTTCCCCTGCGTTCGTACACGAAGCCTATGTCCAAAAGAAGACGATATAGTGTTGTCCTTTTGTAATCTGGGAGAATACTATCCATATTTACCGAGTTTAAGATGGATTTTAAAGTCGGAGGAATATTTTTCACGAAGGATTCATGTACCTTCCTTCTAATTCCCGATCTCACAAAATCGTCGAAAAACACTGCTCTCGAATTTTTGTAAGGCTGTCTAATTTCTTTAGTTTTTGAAGGATATACCAATGCACCACGGGAGCTTTCCTTTCTCACTCTGTCAACTGTGGGCTCCGAGTACCCAGTAGCCTTTGAAGCTTCTCGATGGGCCTCACTTATACCGAGAGATTTCCTTAACTTTGAGCACCAACTGTCTTTCGCGGCTTACGAGCTTCTTACCTTTTCTCCTCTTCTTTGTATCGGACATATTGATTGGGCGTGTTACAGCAGAGATTAGTGTAAAACACACTTCACAATTCTCAAATTCAGCAGACCACACAACAATTGTTCACTCCAAAAAAATGCAATGACAAACTGAACGCCTTCGTAAATTCTTCCCACAGCCCCTTCGGCTAGGGTCGATTCTGGTGCAGGTTTTATGGTACCCTATGAAAGGAACTCGGAAAAAACCCAAGCCCCCTTTTGTAAAAGGCGTGCACTGGATGGGGTAGTGTTTCGCACAGATTATGAGATATTCTCTTTCTTGGTTTCCGCGATGGGACCGAAACACCCAAGGCGAAAGCGTCTTATTTCCAAGCCGCTTGCTTACTTTCGTGTATCAATATATTCAGATAAAAACACTGCTGTTACGACGTATGAGTATTCTCTGTTTAGGATATCAAACGAATAGATTAATACATTTCATAGTATACATTGACAAAAAACTCCTTTTCCGCCCGAGTTTTTTCCCTCTGCGCGCCAGAAAAAGCAAGAAGCCCGGCCCAGCGGCGCCGTAATATTTTTTCTTAAGATCAAAACATTGTAACTCGCTTCAGAATTGATGTAAGTTAATTATTTTTTCACCAAAAATAACTTTGTAGTTTTCTTCATATTTGGTACGCAGCATATAGGGACCTACGACGTAAGAAAATTAAGTTAGTAAGCGACTACTTTTTACCTTGCAAAAATCAAAATTTTCTAGTCCTAAAGGGTGCTGCGTCGGCATAACAGCGTATATAACTCAATATTTGTACAATTGGTGACAACCTTCAAAGAGAAAATAGTGTGAAGAATTATTTGCAGAAGATTCAATTCAATACAGACAACGGTCAGGCAGAAATTGCGAGAAGAAGATAAAGTAAAAAAATACACGATTCTGACGGAAATTTAAGGAAATGTTTTTTATAGCTTTTGTTATAATTTTTATCGAAAAAATATTGGCACCAATGAATGCAGCATCTATTTCTACATTAGAATGCAATTTTTAATCAGTGCATAACGCAACATTAATGTTCGTGTTGTTATTGACAACACCGCGCTCCTGGCCTTATGGAGATTAACATGGGAAACGATTTAGTTGACAGTATGGGCTCCATAAGAGCCCATACTGTCAACTAAATGTGGAACGCTCTATAGCTATATTGGCGAGGGCTGATTCGGTTAAATGAATAAAGGGGGCTACATGCGTTAATATTGTGCCTTAAAACAAAACATGGAACCCTTAGCTACT
The DNA here is from genome assembly GCF_921293095.1 of Ischnura elegans. Lineage (NCBI taxonomy): Eukaryota > Metazoa > Arthropoda > Insecta > Odonata > Coenagrionidae > Ischnura > Ischnura elegans. Next base: position 3,042,909 of record NC_060249.1, read on the forward strand.
ATGATCCAAAGTCTTCTCAATAGTATTCACGAAACGAATGTGTAATCTGTTGGACCAAATACTGTCTATATGAGAACAACTTAATATCTTTATAATTCATAACTTCAGGCTTGACTATGTGAAACCTCTCCATATTGGAAATGAAAGAATAAAACTTTGTACACAAGTGAACCTTACAAAGTTTTATTATTTTATTTAAGGTTTATAAGTACAGGGATTATGTTCTGAATAATGAATTAAACATTTGAGTAATATTGCCGCCCTGCGAAGATTTCATTATTCGAACGATATGTTCGGGTTCAATATTAACTAACAGTGTTACATGATTACAGAAATAATTAATTTCGCGCTTACTGATGTCATTTAGATTAACTATAATGCTGAGAACTTCACTGGCGATGTAGGGAAAATGACCAAACTTTCACTCGAAGCTTTGGGATTTGCCGGAAAGGTTTGATTAGAAAAATAAACAGGTGATTAGCGTGACGTCACGACTAAACGAGTTTTTCTGTTAGCGTCCACGTCATCAGTTGTTCCTCACTGTTCTGTTCACTCGGCCTGCCGTCACGGAAAATTGTTTTCCAATTGATGAGATTGTTCACTCGCACAAGATAACGCATTTCAATAAAAAAAATCAAAATAATAGTAGGGACAGAGCAGTTACGGCTAAAAATGTTCATTGAGCCATTTTCGCTTTAATATAAAATAAAATATCGCGAAATTTGCCGCGAAAATTTCATGAATTGGTGACGTCATTAATGTTTCAGTTCACGAACTTACTCAGGGAGGACCGATCATTGAAGAAAGGCGTCACTTACGACAGAGTTTGCGATTTCAGTAGTGGTAACTTCAATTTTCATAACTTAATGGTGAACTAAATAAAACAAGATCTAAGGAAAGCTGTTCGATTCGTAAATAAATGCTGCGAGCGAACCGAAATCGTTGTAAAGCATTCGCACAGAATAGGATAGGTGCGGCTATAGACTCGGAGGCTACGCCCTAGACTTAGATTGCTTGAGTTATTAAGAAAAGATTCTTTTAAGAGCGACACAGAGAACATCTTATCAGAACCTCACTATATTTCCAGGTCTGACATAAACCGATATTTTTCCGAGCGGATGCGATAAGGAATTCTTGTATTCCCCGCCCAATAAGGAACTTGAGTACTTGCTAGGTGAAACTCGGTTATCAAAGCAATCCAATGCTGAACTTCTTTTCTTCTGTAAGCGGCTGCTGTCGCAACACTTACATCTATTGAGGCGGTTAGTGTATAGCTGTAAGTATGGCTCGTTTCAAACACATATGGTTCCATTCCGTACGGCACAGTTATTTCGTCTTCGTTATTTCCTCGTCAGAGACACTTTCATTGAACATCCAGTAGACTACTTGGCCTATTATCTAATGATGGTATTTTTTATGGCTGTGGTTTTCCTCGAGATAAGACGAGAATATCGAGAGAGCACTGCACTATTGAATCATTTCGTGGCCATATTCGGAAGCGTACCATTTTTTGTCGCAGCAAAAGTAAAGAAGCCATAGATTTTCAGCCGTTTTTTGCAGAGTGCCTAATATCCATTGATTTCCGAGACCCAGTGTCCTTGTTTCCGAATGACGATGACCCACTTGGAAGATCGCGTCCACCTTTTCATACCCGAGACAACACAAAGTTCCAGTGGTCGCCGCATTGCCACATTCGGAGAAACTTGTAGCGATCAAACTGATGCTGAGAAACCCAAGCTTATGAGACGATTGCTTCTCGACTTTTCAACCGATTCGAGTCGTCAGCTGCCGACGTTTCAATGACTGTGGCATTGTTGATTTTCTGGGGTTGGATTTTCTCGCAGAGCAGACCGGCATCAACGTCCTGAGTAAGATGGGAGAGTTAGAAATTGAAACGTCGGCAGCACAAGAACTAACACGGTTGAAAACCCGAGCAGATTTCATCTAATTGGTCTTCCGGGGAAGAAATGCATCCTATAAGAACCCATGCTTAGTTTTTCGGGGGGCGTAATCGAGATTCTCGAATTAATGGGCTTTGATGTTGATGAAGAAGTGACTGCGGTTGGCTACAGCGGTAGGCAACCCTACCTATCACACGCATACGGCTCCATTCAGCACGGAACGTTTTCGATTCATTTGCCGTCGAAAACGAATGCACGCATACGCTATGCAGTGTGTACGTCAGGTTTAGTGACTTATTTTGCAATTTTATTTGCGTTTTTATTATTATTTTCCAATTACAAGACTAACATTTTAAATAGCTTATTCTTATCTATGAAACTGGACATATTGTATACCAGTGTTTTTGGAGATGTTTTCCTGTGGTGCGTATCAAGGAAATCTTGTAATGACTTCATATTGTTCATTTGCATATCAACGCAGAGTTTTCTGTATTAATGGAACAGATTTTTGTTTCAAACTATGGGAATCAATGGGTAGGTACCTATATCTCACACAACTGAACCTTTGCACGCGACGCTATTATTGTGTGCTCTGGACGCGAATTCATCTACATCTACATAATTATTTTTTTTTCCTTATCTTTATCTCGTTTAAATCATGTTAAAATATTTATTGGAGTGTAGGTCAACGTATGTTATGCAAAAAAGTTATAGCCAACGTTTCTGTTCATTTTAAACCATCATCAGGGCTATGAAAGAAAAAACAGAAGAACAATATGAAATACATAGATAACAAATAAAAACAATATTTTCACATAAATACACATTAGGATAGCGTTTTTTACAATAATATAATAAAATATATATATGTATAAAAAAGAATGCACAAAAAATTTTGGCATACCTTAACTTTGTACATATTTCTGATATTATGTTACTAAGGTATTACTACACCTAGTTACCATTATTTTTGATTGATTAAATAAAAATAAATTTTACTGAGGTTTTCAATGTCTGTTTTTTTATTACAACTGTTTTTTTTTCTTTTTTGCTTAACATACGTTGACCTACACTCAAAGAAATATTTTAACATACATGTACATAATACCACGCAAGCCGCCTAAAAGGCGTGTGGTAGGGGGTGTTAGGACACCAGCCGTATACAGATAAAAAAAAGAAGTGCTCTAACGAAGTTGGGACTGGCGTTTATTAAAGTCCTTTATGGTTCGGGGGAAAAACGAATTACCATATCTATCCGCTCGGCAAAACATCTCTCTTAATTTATCGGTCCAGGAAATATAGTGTGGCTCTAATAATATGTTCTCTGTGTCGCTCCTAAAGATAGCCATTCTCAATTAACGCCTTTCGGATATATGTCGCATGAAACCGATTCGTTTTGTGGGGGTGTTCGGAAAATTCGGTGTCTATGACGTCACTGAAATATACTGTACACAATGGTTCACACGTATCGGATACCAAAGTAAACAAACACTATCGATTACATTATCCAATAGAACTTTGGACTCGTTACGCGAGCTGAGATTTTGCCATTTCGTTCGTGGTCACCAACGCATCGAATCGCCATTGTTTATCTTTGCTCTGTGTAATGATCCGAGTGGAAAAGAAGTTGAGTATCGCAATCGCATTTTCTTGTTGTGGATGGGAAAATAATGCGAGCACGCACAGCATTTCGGAGGTCAAGGGGAGAAGAGAGCGCGTCGTTTGACTGAGAAGCGAGGCGTGGAGAGGAAATGCTAGTGTCGGCTTAGTCTCGTCGACTCGCAGTGGTGCGTTATTTTGGATGATTTGTTTGGGACATTTGCACCGCGTCTCCATAGCAACTTTCTTCTCTGTTAGTTTGTCCTTCCGGGAAAAATCCAGAAACTCAAATTTAACCCACTTCCCGATTTGCTATCGACTTGAAATTTTCAGATCAAAACTAGCTCTGTATTCTTGCATAATTCCTAGTTCTTCAGAGTCTGAACGAGACGCATTTTTCATCAAAAAAGCATACGAAGTATTCGCTCAGCTTAGCTCTGCTGCTACTTAAATTTTTAATCTACGTCAACGCAAGTGGTTCGTGGCGTTACGATCAACGCAACCGGCTGTAAATCCGGAGATGTCAGGTTCGATTCCTACATGGGTCGTTACTTCTCCCGTATATTTTTAAATACTTTCTACTAGTTGGGTATGCGAGTTTACAATCATTTTCGTTTCTGCTATTTCGAGCTTTTGTATGGAAAAATTTTTGATAGCCTTAATAGCCTTCGTAAAATAAAAGTGATAAAATAATCATAGAAAATTTTTCAAATCAATATAAAAAACCACCTTACCATTTTAACTGAAAATAAGAATATATTCCAAAAAATAATTAAATTAAAGTAATTAACAAACAAATTATTTAAAACCCCGCCTCTCCATTCTAACTAAACGGAAGACTAATCACCCTTCATAGGCCCTTTGTACCACGTTTACATTTTATACATAATATACTACATTTTCAAAATCTAGAACGTGTTGCGCATCAATTTCAATATCTTTTTCAATTATTGTTGCAATACTACAGCGAAAACCTCAAAAATATGATGATGAATTTGTGTCACTCCAGTGTCAAATGTAAATGGAATGCGCAATGCATATTGGGTGTTGAACATGTAATCTTTTATCTGCAAAATGTATGCATGGGACCTTGGGCCATGGCATTGTAGTTTGTTTCCTTTTTTAATTGAAATGGAGATGTAGGGTTTTAAATTATTTTTTAAATTTTATGCCCTAATGAAGGTTTAACATAAACTTTCAATTTTCGAGCATATTCGACCTTGATATAACAAAGAATGAACGGCCCTGTGAGAACGGAAAGGATTCAGAAATAACTTATCATTTATCAAAAGAATACACGGAATTTTTTCAAGTGATGCGAATACACGAATTTGTAAAGTTGAAGTTATATATTTTTTTAAATTATGATTTAAGGCTCGTAGCTACGCTGGAATTTACTTACTTAAAACGATTGGATATGTTGTTCGTGCTCTGCACTGGAAGGTAAACTGGAATTACAATTTAAAACTTTTATTTAAGCTAATGCTGAATAGATGTAAAACATGTTACAACTCCGTTATTTATATTGACTCGTCGATGGAAATACTTTGGAACCTAAGCATTCATATGCAATTGCAAGAAGTGTGTAGGGATAAGTTTTCAGTGTGGAAGGTGATCGTTTTGGATGGGAGTCATCGCGCCCCAGGGCTGCAAAGGAGACGGCAACTTTCTCAGCCGAGGGCGAAATACAGTTATTCAGCTGTTGTTTTTTGCCTCTCCATGGTAACGGTGATCGCGGACTGCAAGTGAAGGAAACTCATTCGATTGTCGCACGAGAGAGGCGTCCCAGGTGGTACAATCCGAATTCCAATACATCCACCACCTTAGTAGAGCTGTGTCGTTCATGAGCGAATTGTTCAAAAAGACCCATTCCTTGTAATGAACGGAACGAGTTTAATCACGAGTCTTTGGTGAAATCGTACAAAATGAACGATGTCATTGGTAATGAACAATGAATCCAAATCCAGTTATGGTTGGTTGTGTTGCTAGGTATGCGAGTGATGCAGCTGGTGGCCGAATACGCCGAAAAATGATTCGTTTTTAATGAACGATATATGTATTAAGCGGATTCAGATTATAGTAGATTTCGATTTAGTGAGAACATTGAGCAGAAAATTACTGGGGGATTATAATTTTAGCCTTCTTTGCCATTTTTGAGAGTGGTGTTGGATGTAGGCGATGCAGGTTGGTTGCCCAAAGGAATTTATTTTTATCGTCGTGAACTGATTTTGACTTAGTGCGGTATTTTTGCCTTAGTCGACTTTCATATTAGTAAAATAAACTATTTTCCCGGAAATATAATCCATGATGAATGTTTTCATATATCCTTCAATCTTCAATTTGTAACGAATCATGTATTTTGACTAATTATGGACCTCCGAGATTAGTTATAACATTTTCCCTCTATGAAAATTACTGCTTAGCTGCGCTTTCCAAAATTATTGAATAAGCGTCTCAATTACTATGTTTTATCGGATCTGATGTTTGGATTGGGATGGCTAGTATGTGCATAAATGTGGTCCATTATGATCTCATTATCTTCCCCCTCGAGGAGCGAAATCAACTCATACACTTGCAAACACTTTACAAATGCGCAAAAGTGAACAATAGATAGGGGAAATTAAGCATTGTTTGCTGTTTAAAGCGATAAATTAATGTAAAACAAACTCCCAGCCCTAATCCCCCTTCTTCTCTTTCCTCCTCCTTTTCGCCATCATTCCCATCAACACCTCACCCCCCTCCCCTTCAAATTTCCATGTCCATTGTTTAGCAACCAAGCGGAACTTATTATTTGAAATCTCTGAGAAGTTTCCTGAGAATAATGACTCCATGTGGTTAAACCCGGGTCGCAATATATTTTTTTACCTCGCGAAATGCGCAAAGTGTTTTATTTTTCTCTTTTCCATCATTGAATCCTTATTACGAGTCGTCGTATCCATGGATTTAATTTAAGATCGTGTGCTCCTGGTCCATCTTCCCCACCCTATCGAGTGTAAAATTCGTCGTAATTAAAAAAAAAGTTTCTCTATAAGAAAATATTAATTTATTTATGTATGGGCTGAGAATTAATATCACTAGGTGTTCGTAAATGATTAAAGGCCGTTTTACACGGGTCACGGAATTGCGCAGGTTAGAGCTTCATTAATTTTTAAAATGGCGTGGAATTGCATGAACGAAATTAGAACAGGGGCTATTTTGCCATCTCACGCCCACGCATTCTCGCATGTGTTCTAGCAATTCGTCGCTTTACACGATGTATTTTTCATTGCGCCTTCGTACACGCGTCAGATTGTGCAAGTACGTGCCTCGTGTAAAACGGCCTTAAGATCATCTTTTTGTGCGACTCGAAGAGGCTGTTCGGTGTGGCGCAACGTGCGATCCTCGCAAGCATTGGCTCCGTGATTCAATCCTCTCTTTCCGTGCATTTTTTATTTTCGTCCTCCTGTAGATTTCACTGCTGTCACCACTCATTTCCTCTCTCAATGTCAACGAAACTTTCCACTGTCATCGTGTTGACCTAGCGATTAAAGCCTTCACACGCATCACAGCAGTCCAGTCATCGAAGTTGAAAATCGGCAGTAACCTCCGAATTCTTCGAAACGAAAACAATACACTTGAATTTGTATGCATAGTTAGATATTTTTGTTTCAACGAATTAGTGAAATAGGGAGAGAGATGGATGCTTCCTCTGCCTCTTGTGGGTTGCCTTTTCTTCATTCTTTCTCGGGGGTGGACATTATTATTTCTAGGAATGACCGCGAAAATCGATAGAGAATCAAAATTTGAGCAGAAATTGAGCATGGAGTTTTTTGATGAACTAGTATTCCTTGATTTAATGATTTCTACCTATGCCATTAAAATGGGCCATGCGGCAGTCTGCGTAAGTGCGCCAATGAACTAGCATCGGAAGAACAACAATCACCTCGAAAACTGAAGTAATACCGCACCGCCTTCGTCTCACCTTGAAACTGAAATTCATTCCAAGTCCTTAAAAAGTAGTCACCGATCTCGAAACAAGATTTAAAAGATGAAGTTTTACGAATATTTTCATTGGAAATTTCGGTGGAGTAGGTAATAAGGCCCAAAATTATTCTTTCTTTGCGACAGTTGGGGGAAACTTGCGTAAAACAGATAAATATTTTGTATTGTTTTAAAATTGCCTAAAACTGCCGTATTACTATAATGAGACGAAGCAAAAATTACTCTGTTTTGTGTGAAAATATATTCTCAGTAAACTGGATGAAGAAGTATTAAAATCTATTTTGAATTGGAAGAGATTTTGCGTCAAACGTAAAACATTGCAAAGCATGCCAAAAACCATTTGTTTAAATAGATAATGCAATTAAAAATAGTATTCTGATGTGAAAAAACACGATTATTCTTCTTTAAATGTGGCTAATAGATGGTGTTGCATACTCATTTTGGATTTTCACTCCAAATCTCCCAAATCCCTGCCTCAGTCCACTTTGATTTGCACCCTTTGCTCTTGGGAATTCTTTATAAAACAAATTCGTGAAACAAAACGGGTATTCATTATTTTCTCAATTAGTTCTATCTTATGTAGGGCTACTATTATTAGCATGTTGATAACTTCTCTTCGCAGATGAACCATTCAGTTTATCAATTGTGAACTCCATGTTACTTACTTAAGGTTCCATGCTAAATACTCGCTACTTGCTGTACGATCGCGATCTAAGTATGATGAAACCTCTCCCAGGGCTTGTTGCTCTCACAGGCACGATTTTCAATCTTATATATTATAAAAAAACGCAATTTATCCTTCTCTCACCCGAGTCGATGGCCGCAAAAAATACTTTAGTGCTAAACTTATAAACGTTAACTAGTGCAGTATACTCGCGGCTGAGCTTTAAGCCACCGAGTGCGTCCACCGGGTTGCGGATGGTGGGTCAACCTCTAGATATAGATGTAACAGAAGCAGGCGTTATGTAGTGGAATGACATTCTAAGTATTTTAAAAAATAACACGAAGATGGCAATATTCCACAAGTTTATTGTCTGTACTACGCGTTTCGACCGTTAGGTCATTATCAAGTACAAGAATGGTTGGTATGGGGTTGTATTTATATGGAACGGATGGGTAACAGGCGAAGGGGAAGTTGGGGAAGGGTATGCGTCATTGGGTGGAGCGCTTCGGGAATGGTATGGCCAGGAGTGGGGAATGTCCAAAAAATAGTTGCTCATTCATTAGTGAAATGCCTCCTTCTTGCACAATTTCCAATTTCTCCAAAGTGTCCAATCTTCGGCCTTTCGACTCCACGTGGACGATCTCCGGGTCAAACTCACAAGAATGTTTTTCCTCCAGGAGATGTTTCGCCACGAGAGAGGTGGTATCTCCTTTCTCCCAGCATTTCCTGTGCTCCTTCATGCGTGTATCTGGCCCGGAGATCGTCCACGTGGAGTCGAAAGGCCGGAGATTGGACACTTTGGAGAAATTGGAAATTGTGCAAGAAGGAGGCATTTCACTAATGAATGAGCAACTATTTTTTGGACATTCCCCACTCCTGGCCATACCATTCCCGAAGCGCTCCACCCAATGACGCATACCCTTCCCCAACTTCCCCTTCGCCTGTTACCCATCCGTTCCATATAAATACAACCCCATACCAACTTGTACTTGATAATGACCTAACGGTCGAAACGCGTAGTACAGACAATAAACTTGTGGAATATTGCCATCTTCGTGTTATTTTTTAAAATATCTAGATATAGAGGTTAGCTGCGATATAAGCAAGTTTACTTGTCGAATAAGCAGTCGTGGACAAAAAGCGGCGGTTATCCGAGGTGGTATGGGTCTATCCCTGGGTGAGATAGGCCATCTAAATGATACACTAAACCTGTGAAGATACCGTGACTTGGCGATGAGAGGCCGCCAACAATTATGCCTCACATCACCCGGAGGAGAGGGCAGCAGCTCTTCTTCATATGAGTGAAGGTGGAGATCACGATGGTCAGTACAGCGACACTCATTGCACTTCAGGCGTGGTAACATTTACTTTAACGGCTGTAGTACTGCGATGTGGAAGGCAAGGGGAAACCACCACATTATTATCCCGAGGAGGCGCAGCTACTCCAACTTTAAATTGTCTGACATGATGGAATTCTCTCAGGTAAAAAATTCCGGAGGTAAACTAGTCCCCCATTCGGATCTCCGGGCGGGGACTACCCGAGAGGGTACATCGGTCAATTGTGATAAAGTTATGAGGATAGGTACATGGGACGTGAGATCACTCAGGACTTGCGGTAAGCTAGAAAACCTTAAAGTGGAAATGGAAAGATTGGATATCGACGTGCTAGGAATCAGCGAAATGAAATGGCCTGAGGAGGGAGACTTTTGGAGTGGAAGCTATAGGATTATACACACAGGATCCCTGAACGGTAATGCTGGGGTTGGGATAATGCTCAGAAAGAGCGCCGGAATGCGTGTGAAAAGCTTCCTAAAGTACAATGAAAGGATAGTTATGGTGAAGATAGAGACTAAGCCAGTAGATACCGTAGTGGTACAAGTCTACATGCCCACGACAGACTACGAGGATGAAGAAGTCGAAGACGTCTACGATGATATAAAGGAAGTAATCAAAAAGGTAAGGGGTGAAGAAAACCTAATTGTTTTAGGTGATTGGAACGCTGTTGTCGGCGAAGGCCAGGATGGAAGAATAACCGGAAAATATGGATTAGGAAATAGAAATGAAAGAGGAGAAAGGCTGTTAGAGTTCTGCACAGAACACAAATTAGTGGTTGCCAACACTCTATTTAAGAATCACATGCGAAGAAGATACACATGGAAAATGCCAGGAGACAAAAGAAGATTTCAACTAGACTACATTTTAGTGAAGCAGAGGTTTAGGAACCAGATAAAGGACTGTAAAAGCTACCCGGGGGCAGATATCAACAGTGATCATAATCTAGTGATGATGAAATGCCATCTGAAATTCAAGAAATTGAAGAAATCAGCAAAGAACACCTGGAAATTAGAGAAACTTAAGGAGCCAATAAATCAACAGGCCTTTCAAGAAGTAGTGGAGCGCAAGATAGGACTAGATCAGTCTGAAAACTCAGTTGAGAATAACTGGACTACCTTAAGAAGTGGACTTCAGGAGGCCGCTAGAGAAGTTCTAGGGATAAGAAAATGTGTTAAGAAAAAGCCATGGATCACGGATGAAATCCTAGACCTCATTGAAGAAAGGAGAAAGTATAAGAATACGAATACTGAGGAAGGACAGGCTTGCTACAAGAGAATAAGGAACGAGATTTGCCGCCAAGCGAGGAAAGCCAGAGAAGCGTGGATGAGGAACATATGTGAGGACGTACAAAATAACCTCGTAAAAGGGAAAGTGGAAGCGGCCTATAGAATAGTTAGGAACCATTTCAAGGAACGAAACACAAAATGTAATAGCATAAGGGACAGGAATGGAAACGTTCTAATTGATAACGAAGACAAAACCGAGAGATGGAAGGAATACCTGGAGAAATTATACAACGGGAGCAAACTTAGCCCAAAAGTTCTCGAAGAGGAAAGTGAAGTTGAAAAGGATGACATTGGAGCAAGCATCTTAAGATCGGAATTCGACGCTGCAGTAAGAGACCTGCGAAAGAATAAGGCCCCAGGAATAGATGACATTCCAGCAGAGTTAATAAAAAATGCAGGAGAATAGGTCTTAACTCAACTGTATAAAACTATCTGCGATATGTACTCAACAGGAGATTTACCTAGTGACTTCGAGAAGAACATCATCATTCCCATACCCAAAAAGAAGAGAGCTGAGAAGTGCGAAGAATTTAGGACCATAAGCCTGACGACACATGCGTCGAAGATTCTGACAAGAATCATTTACAGGAGAATTGAACGAAGAGCAGAAGAATTCCTGGATGAGGACCAATTCGGATTTAGGAAAAGCAGGGGCACAAGGGAAGCAATTTTGGCTCTTAGGATGAACATAGAGAAGAGAATGGAGAAAAACAAACCAACCTTCATAGCATTTGTCGATTTAGAGAAGGCCTGTGATAACGTGGAATGGAATTCAATGCTTAGAATTTTGAAAGAAATCGGCGTACTCTACAATGATCGTAGAATTATTCATAGTTTGTATAAAAACCAAGTAGCTGTGATCAAATGTGGACCAAACGGTGCAGAAGCGAGAATAAGAAAAGGGGTGAGACAAGGTTGTGCGCTTTCCCCCTTAATTTTTAATGTTTACATAGAGAAAACCATCAACGAAATCAAGCAGAAAGCTTCGGGTGTCAATATCCACGGAGAAAAAATTAGTATGCTGCGATTTGCTGACGACATAGCAGTCATAGCCGAGACAGAGAAGGATTTGAAGAAGACGTTGACAAACATGGAAAGGAAAATGGCTAGATATCAGCTGAAAATCAACAAAAAGAAGACTAAGATATTAGTTTGCAGCAAAAGAGAGGAGGCTAAAACAAACATCAACCTAGGACAGCATAAGCTTGAAGAGGTGAACGAGTTCTCTTACCTGGGAAGCCGAATTACCAGCGATGGACAGAGCAAGAAAGAAATACACAGTAGAATAGCGCAGGCGAAGAGGGCTTTCTACAAAAAGAAGAATCTTCTTACAGCTGAAAATACCAGCATAGAAGTAAGGAAACAATTCATCAGATGCTACATATGGAGTATGTTTCTCTATGGAAGCGAGGCTTGGACGTTGACAGCAGCAGAGAAGTCAAGATTGGAAGAATTCGAAATGTGGTGCTACCGAAGAATGATGAAGATAAAATGGACTGACTGTGTGAGTAACCAGGAAGTGCTAAGGAGAGTAGGAGAAAAGAGAAGCCTCCTAGAAACATTAAGCAGAAGAAGGGACAACTTAGTTGGCCACATTTTGAGGCACGATGGTCTGATGAAGACAATCGTAGAGGGACAAGTGGAAGGGAAAAAGGGCAAGGGACGGCCCCGAATGAGTTATATAGGACAGGTTATAAAGGATGTAAAAGAGAATAAATATGCAGCTATGAAGAGATTAGCGGATAGGAGAGAGAAATGGAGAGCTGCATCAAATCAATCTTAGGATTGTTGACAAATGATTAGGCCGGCCCTTATTTTTCAGAATTGCGAAAAGTTATGTTTTCCTGGTCTCAAAATGATCCAAACGGTGTTCATATTCACGTGTTAAAATTTGGTTACTTTAAAATAACGGCAACCCGTGCCCCTAGGGCCCTAAGTACTAAGGACCCTCAATTGAGTTTTTTGGGGCCGAAAAAGTGCTATTTCTATTTAAAACGTAAAAGTAAAGCCCTTCAGGGCCAATTTTCTGTTTGTTTTGATCTATCTCTAAGCGTTTAGGAGATATCGTCCGTCGTAATGTAAACCCCCAGGGCGCCTCCCCGCACCGCGGCACCGCTGAGGTACGGCCCGCACCACTTACTATAGACTTCCCCTCCACCCCCTCCCCTCCCTCGGCAAAGACTTTGCTCACACTGGCAAGATCTAGCCTCTGAAGAAATTTGCTTACCTTAGAAAGAATTTAATTGCAATAACAATACTTCCAATCCAAGAGATCAATTTATTTTCACTCTCTCCATGAATTTCGGTACATTAACCAAAATAAAATACATTTTCATTGTATTTCTTATTCTTCTGACACTGTTAGGAGCGGAGAACCACACCTTTTACTTTCTTCTTGAATATATTGAAATCTATTCCACCACTAACTACATTTCGTTCTCCTCTCTTTATTTGCGTAAGAGCTTATTTCTTCAGCCCAAGCACATTTATCCGAGACATTAACTGCACTTTCCCCGTCGTGCGTCAAAAATTCAATGGTACCGCTCCTTGCAATTTCAAACAAGTCATCAAGTTTTCTTACGAAAGATTCTCTTCTCTTCATCTCTACTGTAGTTCGCGGTCTCTTTATGTCGTTGCACGTTCATCCATTCTTTGCGTCATTTTTCTAACTTTTAAATCGCCTTATTTACCGTAATAACAGGAATTCTAGTTTTGTACCATGGATGAGACGCATTTCTCACGGTTTTTCTCGCACTAAGTCTTACAAATTTCGAACCCATTAGGTGATAGAGAAAACACACAGTACTTCTCTCACTGTAGGTAAATTTGAGTCGAGTATTTCTTCACTTTCTTTTCCTGCCAGTTCAATGCCTGGATTTAGTCTTGATTACACTCTTTCCTTGTTGGTCTATTCTTAAAATGAACATCACGTTCATGATAAAGTATTTATTTCACCACTTTTCTCCTTACATCCTAAAAAACTTAGCACCTTCTATCCCTTGCACACTATACACCAGAACTATCTCTCTACAGTGATCTGCATCCGTGAACTGACTATCTCGTTTCGTCTTCCTTGAATATGTGTATCTACTATTGGAGCTCATTCCCTTCATTCCTTTATAATTCATAGACACAATTGTATCACATGCTTATAATATTTTGTGCATAACAGAGCACTTTGGAACAAAGCCTGCTGGAATGGTTCGCAGCCGTATGGCGGCAAAAAATCAAGGTTTAAGGGGTCGGTACCTAGTACATAGGACGGCGTTGAAGGGTTAAAATTGACATTATAGGCTTTAACAACATTAATCATGATACCAGAGGAACAACCTATTCAATACTGCACCACTAGCATGTAAATCTTGTCATCAGGAGCAAAGTCTTTTCCGAGGGAGGGGAGGGGGTTGAGGGGAAGTCTGTAGTAAGTGGTGCGTGCCGTACCTCAGCGTTGCCGCGGTGCGGGGAGGCGCCCTGGGGGGATTACATTACGACGGACGATATCTCCTAAACGCTTAGAGATAGATCAAAACAAACAGAAAATTGGCCCTAAAGACCTTTACTTTTACGTTTTACATAGGAATAGCACTTTGTGACCCCAAAAAACTCAATTGAGGGTCCTTAGTACTTAGGGCCCTTGGGGCACGGGTTGCCGTTATTTTAAAGTAACCAAATTTTAACACGTGAATATAGACCTCATTTGGATCATTTTGAGACCAGGAAAACATAACTTTTCGCAATTCTGAAAAATAAGGGCCGGCCTACTAATGATGATGATGATGAGTGCAGTATAATATCTCGGCTTTTGAGCCGCTGCGACAGCTTACTTCTCAGTGGTAGGATAGAGGATTGTGTGTTTCAAAAATTAAAAAATAGTTAAAAAGCCCACGTTTTTTTAACTAAGAAGAAGAAAATGAGCCTCGGCCATAAATCTCAGCATCGTACCTAAGTCAAACTCTTTCTCTCTCTATATTCATACAACAACTAAAATCTCAAATATATTATGATGAATATATACCACTCCAATTTCTAATGTTAAGGGAATGCGCACCACGCGTTTGTTTTTGAACAAATGTGTCTTATATCTGTTACGTGGGACATGTAAGCGTGGGACATTAGGCCAATACATGCTTCATTGTTCATGATTCATTCGAACAGAAACGTGGGTTTTGCTATTACTATTTTACTTTTTTCTTCATTTTTTGATTTAAATGAAAAAGTGGTTTTACATTGACCTTATTATTTACTATAATATTATTTTCTCAATTTTATTTTATAAAAGTGAGCCTATTAGGCTACCAAAAACGTCTATGTAAATAGTCCCAAATAGGAAAGCCTAAAGCAACGGACGACTTGTAAAACCAACGCGTGAAAAACTTACTAGGTAAGGGTTACAACCCTGCCTTTGTTTCAAACCTCCTTTCCGAAACCAGGCACGTAATTCATTTCTCCACAGGGCACCTGTTGTAGTCACGAAGAATTTACTCATTAAAATTGATGCTGTAGCTGAGCGATTAATAGCAATGCTTATTGTCAAGCATGGCGGTTCTTACTCCCCCTGTAGAATTATAAATATCGTAGAAATGCATTTTATTCTGGTCCTGAGCTCTAGCGAATATTTTAAGTCGATATCAAATCGATATTAGGGGTTACATTTGAATCACTAGATTTTTCCCTGAAGGACTGACGCGGAGACAAAACAGCGAATTTATTAAAACGTGGTCGAATTATTTGCTACCATATGATGACTTATTTGATAAGAAATGAAATTCAATCGAAATAAGTATTATTTTACCCGCAATTTAGCCCCCAAAGTGGAGTTTTAGAAATGTAGGCAAAAATGAGTTGTGTTGTGCGGGTGGTCTATATTCTAATTTTGTTGTTAATTCATAGACATTTTTTTAACCACAGATTTCGTCAAAAATACTTCAAATTTCATTCTAATAAACTATAAACGTGTATCCACTCTTTGATATTATTCATTATCCCATATTTTCATAAAATTCGTCTTCATAGCCGTTTGATTCTGAAATCCGCCTGATTTTTCGCAAAATTTTAAACTTTAGAGCTCGGGCGGCAGTGGTTAATATTATCCGATTTGAAAAAAATTTTGCGTGCGAGATCCTTATATCATTTCGCAACTTTCCCGCACAGGGCAAATTTGATCAGGAAAAAAAGCCTTTTTTCGGCCCACCCTAGTGTACATCTGAAAGCAGTGTTTTGCTCAATCGGTCTTGTGATCATTTTATAATTAGAGCGGAGCTATTCTGTTACCTTGATGTCATGCATTTGCGTGTGCGGTCATACGTTTAACGGATTTACTGGATATATTTTCAAGTGCAGATGCATCCGGTCGTTCAATTAGGTGCATTGTGTAAAACGGTATCTGCGCTTTCGTCAATATTTCTCTTTCCACGGCATACTAAGCCAAGCAATTCATCGCTAATACCCACGAAGAAATAGCGGCGAAACGTGAAATGAGAGCATGCGAATAGTAGTCACAGGAGTGCACTCAATCAATATCTATTTCTGTTCCCTTTGAACAGTTTTAAATAAGTAATTGGTGGATTACTATAAGAGAAGATGTAGTTAGAACTCAATGCCCGCTTCAATACGCAGAATTGTTCAGAAAAGTAATACTTCTTAGCATATTCTACTCGAATGCTCTTTGAAGGAATTGATGATATATTTAAAAAAAATGAAAGAACTGAAATCATTAAAACCACGATGATTTTAGTTTCGGTGTCTTGCATGCGAAGAAGCGAAATGGTCCCCTAATAGGGTTGGGGATTGGTTCAAATTCGACCTCGGCTTTTGGTGATTCATGAGACACAACCTAGAGTGCTCTGGTGTACAATGGAAGGAAATAATCGAAATTTAAATTTGTTTTGGCATTCGCCAATGCCATCCATGGAAATTATAGCAAAAACAGAAGGGTTTTCTTCATTGTACGACCTTAGCATTGCAACAACATAGGGGTCGGTTTGAATATATGTTTAGCGGAGGTCCACAAATTGAAAGAGACTTTTCCGGACTGCATTAGTGGTAGTGGTTAGGGTTACCGGTTGAGACAGGTTTTCTCGGGATAGTTTGCATTTGATATCCTGGTCCATCCCACATTTAAATAAATATGGAATGGGATTCTGAAATAGGGTCTGCTGGTTCAATACAACTTGAAAATGCATACATTCACTTAGGATAATTATTAGTTAATGATATCTCAAATTTCTCTTGAAATTAGCATGGTTAGTAGTTGTGTCTACGTAGAGACACCAAAAGGCTTAGCCTAACGCGAAAAATCTTTAGTCCTTCAGTAACACCAATTTCACGATTGAATATGTTTTTTTTCTGTGATTGAAAAAATATACGATCGAATGTTCTCATCAGAATTAATCAAGTGATTCAAATATTTGGTGAACAAGTCTTTAGTATTGCAATACAGCAGAGCTTCATTAATACGGATGTTGAAAATCCGGATTCGTATTTGGCGAAAGACAGGGTGAAGCGAATAAAATTGACATGCACGAAAGGAAATTAAAGTTTAAATAAAACTCTGTGTGATAATTTCATGTTATCTAATGAATATTGATGCCTATGATGTACACAAATCGATTATAGACAGCCCCTGTAGTGAGTAGCTGGAAGCCGTAAACATCCTAATCAGGTTTATATTGTTGATTACATACCTAACCATAACATATTGTATATGTAACAACCTTAGAAGTCTGAAATACAGAAATTGACCTATTTTGCTGTCTAATTTCGTACCTTTCCACTCTTCCCAATCAAATTTGGAGGATATTTGATGGGAATATGAAGCACAGTAGGGCATCAATAACCAGAATGTCAAAACACTAGACAGTTGATACTGGGGATACTTTTCCAACGAAAAAAAAGATAAAGTTACCACAGAGTAAAGACATTCGTTTTTAGTAATACATATTTAGTTCAAATAGAACGAAATAAGTAACGTACTTTATACGTACATTGCCATAGTGAATCGAATTTTTTATCAAATCTTTTCATATTCTATGCCTCGAACGACCTCTTCGGATAATATACTAAAATACAGACTTTTTGATAATGCGGACTTGGTCCCGAAACAATTCACATCAGCCAATTTGAACTGTTTCATGGAAGAATGGAATCAGATGGAAATAAACGAGAGATTGGGGATTTTTAGGCGAAGACTAGGTCATCCATTCAAAGTTGCGGTCGTCGGTTGAGGTAGGCGTGAGGGAGGGAGGGAGTTCCGTTCGAGTCCACAACTTGGAGGTGGGGGGCGGGGGGGTCGAACGGTTCCTCATGAATACAAGGAGAAGTGAAGGCCGTGGAAGGAAGAAGACCGTTGTGTTTGTTTGCTTTTGCTCATTTTCCATGGATTGCAACGGCGGAGGACAAATGCCAAACAAATTTATCATTCGGTATTTTTCTTACGATGTAAACAAGAGTTCTCCACGTTAGGGTCACTACGCGCAATTACCAAAAGTTGAGGTCAACATTGGAACGCCAGCCTTATTAGAATTAGCAAGCATTGACACGGTATTATTATGGGACATGGAGAAAGTTAGCGAGGGATATAGCCATGATTGAAACAAAAGTGGTAATTTCCACACTATTTAATTTAACACTTAACGACCGACCGACCATGGTTTCGACACTTTGTGTCTTGATAATGACACAAAGTGTCGAAACCATGATAGGTCATTAAGTGTTAAATAGTGTGGAAAGTACCATTTATGTTTTAATCACGGATATAGCAAGGCTCCGCAAAATTAAGCCGGAAACGATTTTATATGGGAAATAGCCGTTTATAGAATTTATTCCTAGATAAATTCTCTCCCCTAACGGATGCATTCCTCAGACATGTTCATACAAAATTACCCGATTTCTCCGTCATCACATTCAGATTAATGATTATAAGATGAATTAGATAGGGGTCCCGATGAATTCCTGGGTGATGTGATATATAGCTAAAAAATATAACTTGCATTGTGCGTAGAGTGTCTCTTGTGAGAAATAGTCGGCCTATTGAAGTACACTTAAAGGTGAGGGAGGTTGGAGGTGAGTGTCATCTGTTTTTGGAGCATATACTCGTCATTTGTGTGAGGATGACCGGATGCAGAGCGAGGGAAAGGGTTGTTAGGTACTCCTGAATTAATTGCAATTTCACTGGAATGCATGTGAAAATTAATACTCACACTCACCTTGACATGATTATTCCCGGGAACTTCTGTTCCACAGGCGCGCTCATATCAGGAGTCGGCACCAAATCTTCTTTTGCGTCATTTCTCATGACACGTGGCATCATCCCCGACGAACCTTAGGATCAATGGACAGCAAAACGCTTATGTGGACATTCCTGGAAGTTACGCAAAAGAGTACGATATTAGAAAGGTATTTGGAAGTAAGTAACCCTGAGTATCATTTAGAGAATCCATAGGATGGAAGAAATGTTAAATGTTATCGTTGTCTACGTCAATTCTTTGGAATTAATTGATTACTAAATTTATATTTCTTGTTAGGACAAAATAACCAAATGGCACCAGCAAATTTCTGTGAATGACTGCATATTTTGTTTGTTAATTGAATTTTGCTGAAAACATACAGAGATAGCACAAGAAATTGAAGGAATTCTCGTAAAAATTTTATGTTAGAGAACAGTGAATAAAAAGGCTGATAATTCATGCAATGCAACCCGATAAGTTCAGTGAATATTGATCAGGGGTGCTCAGCAAGGTGACGGCGCAAAGTGCGACATTAAAATTCGTGGTGGGGCGTAGAACTAAATTGGAAGGTGTTTACAAAAACATAATCGGGGTAATGACTCACAAAATGTCTCAAGGCGAATGATAATATTGAGGCACTTACAAATGGAAAGGATAGCTGATAGGATAGCGGAATTTAGAGCTGACTCAAGCCAATCCTCACAATTCCCTTCGCTACTAACATGATGATGGAGGCACTAAATGCAAAGGACTTCAATACTCACGTTATCACTCCCGTGAATTTCTGCTTCACACTTACATCCGAACCAATATTCATCTCATTCCTTTCTCGCGTTCTCTATCAGCAATAAAGCAGCCACAGCGTTGTTACCTTCGCATAATTGCCCATCAACACTTCGATGGAAACGTTTTGTGAAAAATGCTCTTATGTGACCGACGTTTCTTTGTATTCTTGAGGATCTTTCGGGGAATCCTTAAGTTCAAAGGAATATCAGTTTTTACACTCATCGCCACTACACGGATTGCACAGTAATAAATTTGCATCAAAAATCGACCGTTTTGTTTTCGTATTTTGACGGAAAATTTCCAACAGCCGTCAGTCCAATTCTATAAATTCACGGGACGCACAATACGATGGGAAAGAAAATCCTCACCAACAACATTTATCACTTACCTGATGAACACGAACGGTCTCGCGAAATTCGTCCCAGAAAACCGCTGTTCGTCCCTTGTCATCTTCCCTCGCTATCCCCTAATGTACTCGATGATGTACACCCTAATGCGTGCACCAAGTAGACACGTCAATGCGTCTGTGTATCAGTTGGGCGAGACATCGGAATTGGTGGGCGGTGGTCGCAACTTAGTTGTTTGAAATGGCACGAGGGAATGAATCACTGTCAGGTGACGGTTGAGTTTGGGGGTGGGGCGGATTAACAATGGGATGCAACGGCACGTGGTTGAATAGAGCAGTGAAGCCCGTCGGCGAGTCAAAAGGGTCCCGAAAGAGTACGAAATGACAGGAAAACAAATGACTATCGATTTTCGAAAATGGTAGGCCTTTTGAAACAAGTATTTGAAAAATTAAATTATATTAAATGAAGTGATATTGATTATTGCATTTTAAAATTAATTTCTATGCTATCACGCTCATTTATTTGAGGCTAAATTATTTTTTCGTCGATTTTACGAAATTTACAGGAAGTATTTTTTCATGACGTCAGAGCCATTATTCGATCACGTGTCTATTCACGCTCGGGACCTGCGATCTTTCTCAGTATAGCGGCGACCGTCTTGGAGTGAAGAAGTAAGTAAGTGAGCCATGTTTATCTGCTCCCCCTTCCATGCCTACGCCATTGCTGTTTCATTTTAGTTTTTTAGATATCAATACATGTCGATAATAATTCGTGAAATATAATCTCTATTAAAATTTGTTCCGCCAACAATCGTATTCTTCCCTCTGAAAATAACCTCAAGGTTTAAATAGTGTGTTCCCCTGATATCTTCACCCGTGATTTGTGTGGATATTTTGTTCCTGCCAATGATTTCGTGGATAGTGTGGATATATTTTATTCCTTTACTGCTACGCGAATTCGCGATGACGGCTCCGATTACCATTGCGTAGCGAGATACGCCAAAATTGTTCATCATGCATTAAGATAAGTAGACTTATCTAGATTCACTGATGTTACCTGCATATCATATGATGGTGAAATTGCTCCTTTTGACGATCCATTGGTTATGTTGTGATCGTATCGTCTTGAAGGCGGATTCTGATTAAGTAGACCTGATTTAGAGAATTCATAAATCTCTGACGAAGTGATTTCCTCAAGGTCGTTGATTCGTACTACTCTAGTGATTTCTTAAGGGTTTTGAGAATAGCTAACGCGCAATGATTTGTCCCCCAACGTTGGCTGATTGCGATTGTGATTGAGTTTTCACGTCTTCTTTGCTCTTCCCTCAAGAAAGTTCTTTTCGGAAAGAGTTTTCGGTGTCTCGTCACTTATTGTTAGATAATTGGTTATTGTAAGATTGTGGTATTTTACCGCCGATATTATCAGTGTCATGGTATTATGCCGATAACTTACTGGACTTATATCTTCATATTTCGTTTTGAGAGTTGTAATTGGTGCCTTTCATTTGTGTTGTCGATAAATAACCATGACTTTGACTCAATTGTAACTTAACCCCAATTATTCGAGAATGTCTTCTGGATTCAACCGACAAATGCCTTTCAATGGAGATTTTCATTTCTTGGCTGTCGAATTTCACGAACTTTACAAAAAATAGGATACGCGATTGAATAAATTAGTGGAATAATTATCCTTTATTTAACTTATTTCATTTGTCAACGTTTACGACTTCGTAGTGGCCTGATTTTTGTCTACAATAATAGCGTGGCTTTCATGTATTTTGCACTCTCGGGTAGTATATCAGCCTTATTCTAATATGCTTTTTTAAATTATTTCCAGCTATACGAGTGCGTGCAAAAGCAGTGGTGCATCTGTTGAAGGAGTTAAATTTCTTGAAATTCTTATACACCGGAGAGAGGTCCTTCGGAATAAATGGTAAGCCAATTTCATTTTATCCATATGGTTTATCCTTTTATTATGTTATATGCCAAAACGTTGCCATTTTTACGCTAATCCTCTGCCTTCAAATGACGTTGAAACATTTTTTTACATGAATAAGGTTATTAGCGTTAGTCTTTTTGTCTCTCTGGCGATGTACTCCGTGAATAGAATTCCTAAAAATATCAAATGCATGGGGAAATGTCATATGGTGTATGGAAATGGGTGCATATAGGTTATTCTGATTCAGATATCAAGATGGAAGTGACTTTTTTTTCAAAATTTTCCTTGCATAATTTGCTTGTTCAACGTTCAATACTAGACCTCTTAGTTGCTACAACAACGTATTTGCAACAACTAGAGTATTCATTGTGAATAACAGAGTCTTCTGAATGCGCTTGACGGGTGTACTTATTTAAACCTTTACAACGTTTTAGTAGCCGAACTTTTCTGCGGAAGTATTTCACAATTTTGCCTTCATGCATTTTGTGCTCTCGATTCGTGCATGGCAGCAATATTCTAAGATTATTTGCATTAGTCTTTTTTTGTGTCTGGCTTTCGTGGAATGTTTTACCTTTTTCGTGTCGCTGCTGTTATTTTTTAGGGGTACCGGATTAGCTGCTACGGGACTCCCCAATTTTTTTTGCCTACGTTACTTATTATTGAGTCACCGCCTATTTTTCTGTATTATTTTAACCTGATGAAATAATCATTAAAGTCCACTCTTTTGGAAATTTACTGGAACTCTGTATCATCCTTGAATGGGGTCCTCTCTTTGCAGTGCCATGAACGTTTGATATAACTCTTGCTTTCATCTTTGCAAACTCTCTGAACTTATTCGTTCATGTCCTGCGAGTACTTTTATTTCTAAAGTAAGTGAAGGACGCCGTGAAATTGGTAGATCCTTGCTGCAGACTTGCGCGCGTATCATCTAAATAACCAATGCCTCCTATTTCCTTCGCCAATACTTCTAGATATGAAGCTCTCGGTCATCATCCTTGTCTTTTGCCAAGACATTTTCCCTATACATTAATCTATACGAAGTTGTGTTGCCTAAGTGGTACCCGAAGAGCTTTGCGTTCTTATTTCAATTTTTAATGTTTTCTTTTGCATGAACTTCATTTGGTACTAGTACAATTAGTTTCCTGTCGGTACACCTGGTTGTCGTTTAATCTCTGTAGCTTTTTTCATTCTTCCTTTGTGTCCGCATCGAACATTCGTCTGTCAGCTCTCACCATACATAACTTATCTGGAATTCCTCCTATTCCTGAAAAATAATGCTGATATTTATTCGGATGCTTTCCTTTAAACGAAAGCTTTTCTTGGCTTGCGCCATTCTTCTTTTGGCCAAGAGGAAATGGTTGTACGAGCGTGATGTGCCCGCTCCCAGCTGGCTTCCCCCGCTCTTTTCAATGCAGGTCCACGGAGGGATAGGCGCGTTTCTAATTTTAAAATGTAGAAAAAAAGGCAGGGTCTTATGTACAAATTAAATTCGAATGTTCATGTACAAATTGAGGTCAGAGGGCCTCTTTAAACACAACATTGGAAGTAATTACATTATCCTCTGTTAAACGCACATGATGACTCATACTTACGTATCAACGGGAGACTTGAATGTGGAATCAGCCGCATTTTGATAAAAGTCATTTCAAGAATGCGAGATATTGTTGCAAATGAACAAATGTATCAGTTTGTGCGCCGTTAACGTCAGGAATATTTACCGGTTTTTGGTTTTATATTTTATTTATTCTTATTTTTTAATTTGTTTTATTTAAAACCAATTTTAGGAAAGAATAGCAATATTTATGAAGTAAGATATGCCGTTGCATGTTCTCTGATAAATTCTGTGCATTTTGGTACCTCATTTGTAGAGTTTGGTTGCGTATTAGTTGAGAAAAAGGTATCTATACAGTAGAAATAATATAGAAGACGAGCGTGATGAGACCGCTCCCAGCGGGCTTCCCCCCGTCTTTTCAATGCAGGTCCACAGAGGGATAGGCGCGTTTCTAATTTTTAAATGTAGTAAAAAAAGGCAGGGTCTTATGTACAAATTTAATGGGAATGTTCATGTTCAAATTGAGGTCGGAGGACCTTCTTAAACACAACATTGTAAGTAATTACACTATCCTCTGTCAATATTTGTTTAGCGTTTTCCTTAATATTAACAAAAAATTTTTGAAAAGATCTTACCCTAGAGAATGCTACATAAAGTTGGCCATGAAAGAATACAGGGTAAGGCAGGAATAAGCCAGCTCTTTGCAAAGTCTGACCCTGAGCCTTGTTAATTGTCATCGCATAGGAAACCTTAATGGGAAATCGTCTGCGAGTCAAATTGAAAGGCATGGTGGGATCCGACGGCGTTAACTGTATTCTTGGGATGAGGACAGTCTTGCCGGAATCGATTATTTTTTTATCGATTATTTTTTTTTAATTTTTAAAAACCAATTTCAGGGAACAATAGCAATATTTAGGAAGTAAAATATGCCGTCGCATGTTCCCTGATAAATTCTGTGCATTTTGGTACCTAATTTGTAGAGTTTGGTTGCGTATAAGTTGAGAAAAAGGTATCTATACCGTAGAAATAATATAGAGGATTGTTTTCTCGTATGCTAACCAAGCAGCAGAATTGTCACTTCTTCCAATCCCATTCCGGCCAATCGTGTTTATACATTACATTCCACTCTTCTTTCTTTCTACCGCCATAGTTATTTTTTGTATTTATTTTAAGTTTCGGTTCCATCAAAATATTATTTAGAATTTCAAGAACTCGACTTAATAGCTTCTCTGAGTGCGCTGTTGCAGGTACGACATGCGTAAATCGACTTTTTGCCATTTTTCTAAGGTTATAGAGGGAATTTTTTTCTCGGAGTCAATTCAAACTGGGCAAAGACCAGAGGTCATTTCACAACTATTGCTAAGTGTTTTGTCCTCCCTTTCAATATTCGACTCGCGTAATTCTTTCACTACTTATCGTACTTCTTACCTCGTCTGATGTAATTTTCAAAAGTCGACTCCGGAAAGTGCCTGCAATTGCTGGGTCTGAATTTGTTTTCTTTCTCAAAGCAAATGCATTGACCCTCAATCAATTACAACATTTTTTTGTGTAGTTAAGTATAGTAATTCCCGTAGACACTATTAAATTATTAAACGCCTTTCGCTGTGGAAGAACTATTAGTTTATTCGATAAAAATATTGGCTGGAGGATAAAAAAGTTAATGTTCATTTTAATATAGTATTACAGTAAATTATTTACTCATGCTAAGTACCAGTTGCCTGCATTTTAACGCCACCTGTTGTAGCCTTGGAAGTTTAATAGTGAGCTTTAATCTTTTCAATGATGAGAAAAATTTTCCATTGTCAGTTCCCGTGGTTTTTAGGAAAAAATCGCTTTCTTTACCGTTGAATTATTTGCAATTTCTACACTACAATGACGGCTGTCACAGGGCATTCCTTCAAATTGATCTCCAGTTAACGACTTTGAAGGACGTTTAATACTGCGTGTCCTTCTATTCAAATGTAACAATCACTTGTATTGCCTTTGCAACCAAAACGTTTGGTGTTGAGACATACGATAACTTTTCAATACGTAATCTTATTGTCCACCATTTTGTTCGCTATCAACTCGGTAAATGTCGTTGAATTTTATTTCTTCATTCGGATGTCACCTACTTTCGCGGCCGCTATACTTTGATCACTGTGGCGGCATTTCTACTTTAAATGCACTTTTCACTGCACGGGTGATTCCAGTTCAATGCGCTAGGTTAAAATATACTTTGAGGTGTCAGATTTTGTTCAAAATTTCGGCTCTGGTGTCATGTATAGTAAGAAACATCCCTATATAGGTTTATTGGATGAAAACGTGTTTGAATAATCATCAACAAGGGTCAGTAATCCGAAGACTCCTATATTTTACGCAGCTCTCCTGTCTGGTAACCTTATCGTATTTACGCTTTCTTCTTTTTTATATTCTTAAACATGAGTCCATAGTAACGCTTTCTGGGCCTCCCTCAGCAAAACCTCCCATCCACTTGCCTTTTGTCGGTTGCTTTCATCAGGCCATCATGCCTCATCACTATGTGGCCGATTCATATACATCTACATAATACCCCGCAAACCGCCTAAAAGGAGTGTGGCAGGAGGTGCTATGACACCAGCCGTTTACAGCAAAAAAAATGAAGTGCTCTTACGAAGTTGGGACTAGCGTTTATTAAAGTCCTTTATGGTTCGGGGGAAAAACGAATTCCCAAATCTATCCGTTCGGCAAAACATCTCCCTTAATTCATCGCTTCTATTGGACCTGGAAATATAGTGGGGCTCTACCATTATGTTCTTCGAGTCGCTCTTAAAGATAACCATTCTCAATTGTTCAAGCTATCTAAGCCTAGCGCGCAGCCTCCGAGTCTCCAACGGCTTCCAGCCTAATTCGCTTAACATCTGGGTAACACTGTCTGTACGCCCGTAGCAGTTTTTGACGAAACGCGCAGCCTTCCTTTGAATTTTATTCAGTTCGCGGATTAAGTCTTTCTGATCCCATACGATCGCTGCATATTCAAGGTGCGGTCGGACGAGAGCGAAATAGCACCTTTATTTTGATTTCTTATCCGAAAATCTTCCCACAATACGCTTGACGAATCCTAATTTCTTCAGGGCTCTGCAGCAAATATTCTTTATATGTGTTTCCTACGTGAGGTTCGAGGTTATCGTAACTCCCAGGTACTTCAATTCGTCTGTTGCCCTTATGTTAATACCATCCACTGCATAAACATGGTTAGAGTTGGACTAATTCCGCAAGAAATGTACGGTCATGAATTTGCTCAGATTAATTTCGAGACCCCTCTCATGGCTCCACAAATGAACGTTGTTTAAGTACGATGATAGAATTTCATAGTCAGAGTGATCACTAATTTCGCGATAGATGACAGCGTCGTTAGCTAATTAACGTATTTTACTGCTAATGCGGGAACAGAGATCGTTAATGTATATAATGAAAAAAAGGGGTAACTTTTAACACATCAGAGCTAATTCCGTCAAGAACTACTTTTTGTTTACGATCACTGAGAAAGTCGCGTATCCAGTTTACAACTGTTTCATGTAATCCGCATGATTGCAATTTGTACAAAAGTTTGATGTGAGGTACCGTGTCGAAAGCTTTCTTAAAATCTAGAAATAGTGCGTGAACTTGTCTTTTCGATTCACCAGATTTTATAACGTCGCGCAGTGGGCTAGAATCGAAAATAGCTGGCCAAAACCTAAAAAACGATTTTTTTGAGCTAGGAAGTTGAAAATTCGCATACATATTTTCAATTAAATTGTGCGTCACTTTCCACATTATTTCTTTCCTGTGTTTTCACGTTAACAATATATGTGAGGTCAAAGTTGAACAAATTTAGCGAAAAACGACCAGCCTCGATTTTTTCTGAAAATGTCCAATTTTATCCTCGTGCGGTGGTTTCATGAATAGTTTTATCGACAAAACTGTTATACCATCTTAATTGACACTTCTTTTTCTTACATTTGAAGGGTTTTTGAAGTTTTGCTTCATCAATAACCATAGATATATAACAAACTGGCGGAGTCTGTTTTTAGCCCATTTTTTTACATAAACGTAGAGAAAAAGTAGATATTGCCACGGGATTCCGCATAGTGACTGATACCACGTCGATCTAAGAAGCTTCTGCATTGTGAACCTAAAGTAAAACCTTGCACCAACTTGCAACCCCGAATTTTAAATCGTTTTTTCGAGCATGCGGTGGACTCCGGTTCTGGCCGGCGGCGGCGGAGAGTGCGGCGACGCGGGTACCGTGTGGATGCAATATGGTCTCATTCACTTTTATATGCGGATAATAGATATAATAGTGATAGAAAATAATCACCAGAAAGTAAAATTAATTAATATTGCTACGAATGACTCTTATTATGCAATCGCTGGGCTCTGCAAGAAAGGTTTCTTTCTTTGAGTGCATTCCATATACTACTACGGAGAATGGAAGTAACAGAAGCAGGCGTTATATAGTGGTATGACATTCTAAGTTTTTAAAAAATAACACGAAGATGGCAATATTCCACAGGTTTACCACCACTACATACCACCTCTCTCGTGGCGAAACATCTCCTGGAGGAAAAACATTCTTGCTAGTTTGACCCGGAGATCGTCCACGTGGAGTCGAAAGGCCGAAGATTTGACACTTTGGAGAAATTGGAAATTGTGCAAGACGGAGGCATTTCACTGATGAATGAGCAACTATTTTTTGGACATTCCCCACTCCTGGCCATACCATTCCCGAAGCGCTCCACCCAATGACACATACCCTTCCCCAACTTCCCCTTCACCTGTCACCCATCCTATATAAATACAACCCCAAAACCAACCATTCATTATTGTACTTGACAATGACCTAACGGTCGAAACGCGTTGTACGGAAAATAAACCTGTGGAATATTGCCATCTTCGTGTTATTTTTTAAAAACGGAGAATGGACTTAAATCGTGTGCTTAAAGTAGGGAAACGGACCCTTTTATTAACAAGCAAACTCTGTTTCTAGGCTTGATTGGCTGTCAAAATTCTTATCGCCCTTCTATTCGGTATAATCGCCATCATGAACTGGAGTCAACAATGTGAAGATTGGTTTAGACGCAGCCTTCCTTTCCAATCACCGAACCTTCTCACATTCAAGCATTTATTATCTTTTACGTCCTTGATAACTTTTCATTCGGTAATTTATCCATGGTCTTCCTTAGCCTGTCATGCCTTACTTACTATGTGTCTCATTATGTTGCCCCGTCTTCTTCTTAGAAATTTTGAAAGAATTCTCCATTTCCCTCTTTTGTCAGCACTTCCTCGTCACTTACACATGCGATCTAGCTTATCTTGAGCGTTCTTCGGCATCCCCACATATCTGCTGTCGTCTTCGTCACTGCCTCACTCCGTTAAAGGCACTTTCCAATAATATGTAGACACCCACGAGCCCCACGTATCTAATGGGGCCGGCTCGGTGCAATCTTTTGAGATCGGCACGTGAGGTAACCTGCATATCTCACTCGCACGCCACCAAGAGCCGACGAGAACGGGGACTTGTTTCACTGACGCGTGGGCGACCGGGCTAGCGAAAAAGGAGTCAAACTCCAGGCGCAATACATCTACATCTACATAATACCCTGCGAGCCACCTCTAGGGTGTTTGGCAGGGGATCATCAATCACCAGCATGCAGCATGCAATTGGACTCCCACAAGCACACCACATTGTCCAAAAAACGTCCCGATTACTAACAAATTATGCTACTATATGCTGTTAGAAATAATAATAGAATTAAGAAACATGCATTAAGTTTTACATAGGTAAGTAGGCTCCACTACAAGTCATGCAATCTTTTGACGAGTTCTATCGCTGCCGTTATGATCTCTTATTGAACGTGGAAGAAATGACACTCGCAATCTGTCTGTTCTGCAATCTATCTCTCTTATTTTATTTATATGATCTGATCTTCCGTAGTATGTTGGCGTCCGTAGGATATGGTTAACTTCGTTAGAAAAGACACTGCTCTTGAATTTATCTAAAAGGTTTAGTCTATTTTTCAATCTACGGTCCGACGGAGATTCCCATCCGAGTTTATCTAAGAGGTCAGTTAGACTAACAAGATTATCTTAACGACCTTTCACTTACCTGGCAGCTCTTCTTTGCACGCGTTCTAACTCTGTTATTAAGCCTTTTTCGTGAGGGTCCCAAACACTGGCAGCGTATTCCAAATGTGGTCTAACAAGGGAAAAGTAGCTAATTTCTCTCACTTTGTCGGTGCACTTTCCTAATATTCTTTTAACAAAACCCATTTTACGATTAGCTTAACCGGTTATTTCTCGAATATGTTTATTCCACGATAGATCATTATTAAGTCTAACTCCTAGATATTTCACAGATTCAACAGTCTGTAATTGGGTACCCCGAATTCAATAGTTACGTTGTAGGGAGTTATTCTTCTTCCAGAAATTCATTACGACGCATTTTTTCAAATTTAATTCTAACTGACAAGCACTGCACCACGCTTGGATAGCAGCAGGGTCATTCGTTAGTTCATCTATATCTTTGCTGGAACGAATTTCACTGTAAACTACAGCGTCGTCTGCAAATAATCGTAACTTACTATGCATAAGGAATAGGAGTGGGCCTATGACACTATTAGATTGCTAGTGCGTTTATTAAGATCCCGCAGATTCCTCTAGCCCCGGTATTCGGTTTTAGAGTGTTTATAATTCCAATTTATGGATGGAAGATTGAAATCTCCCAGAATAATTATTATTCTGATTTCTTTCAAAGAAAATGCGGATATTCGATTTACTAATTGGTAAATAATATCATTTCGTCGTTTAATTGTACACCATACACTTTCGAATTCAACGTCAGCTAATTCATGGGAGGCGTTGTATGTATGTGATTTCACTTTTATAAAAACTCCACCATCTTTCCCATCGTGTCGATCGAAATTGTAGGTTTTAAATACTGGAGGAAAAACATCGCTGTCGCTTATATCCTTTGTAAGCCCCCCCTCCGTTCCTATGACCGTATCTGAGTCCTGAAATTTCCACTCGACTTTGGCGCTTTTGTTTAGAACGCTATGGCATATACTTCGACAAAGTTAATGGCATATTTCGAAGGTTGAGTTTTGGTTGTTTCTTTTCTACGCTTAAGTATCGAAAGTGGGCGAATTAAATTGGAAGTGCTTATTTAAATTTGATATAATTGCTTTCCCTGGGGTGTTGTTTAGGAATTTTTGTTATTTTCCGGTATTACCACTCCTAAATTTACTCTATATGATGTGAAGATTTTCTCAGTGCGAATTACCTCGGAGGATATGTTTAGTCGGATAACTTTACTCGATTAAAGTATTTAGTATTGCCTTTTTATTGTATAACCCGCGTAGATTATGTTGACGTCAAGAGTGAGTCTTTTAAAAATTGAAAAAAAAGTGTAATTACTTCGGACTTGATCCCTCTAAGCCATCTGAATAAAAATTATTTCGGAGAGATTCGAACCAGCGTAGCCATATTTACCCCGCGGCAAATCATCTGCTTTACCGCTAGACCAACTCACTCACTGATTCCATTGGTGTTTCCTTGCGAGCTTTCCTAGGTCATGCAAGGGAACGAACCAGTCTTCTAAGTGTCACTCAATCAAACTGAATTTTAACACGCAGTGGCATTATTTGCTGTGATATTGCGGCGGGTATTTTTTATACATGTTATGTTTGCTATCTACCATCGAAAAAGTCAGCGTAGCATAATTTTAGGTAATTATACTTCGGCGGATCGGATAATTTACGAGAGAAAGTGAATTGAAGTTCTGGAGGTTTATTTATTATCTAACGTCAGCTGCACAATTTATGTGGTATTAAACATTGCAAATATCCCACGTAAAAATCCCTTTAATGATGTTTTAATAAAAATATTGCGGAAGATGGGAATCCTGTTCAAATTTCCCTCCCACAGGTGCAATAGAAAATACCGAAACTCGGTTTCCAAACTGCGGCGAAAGTGGCGCCGCTTCATTCGTTGCAATACTTTCGAATCCTGTCTTCGATCAATTGAACGCTAGATCCGTTGTCCTGCCCGGTGCTACAGTCATATGAAATCATTTCAGGCTTGTCGTGGTGGAAATTCGATGTATCTATGATAAAATATAAACGAGAAATGGTGTTTTCCACACTTAAATAAATAAATCCATTACCGACAATGTTTTTGGCGTGAAAAGGGCATAACATGTCGAAACCATGGTCAGTAGTTAGGTTAGAAATACATTGTGGAAAATACCATTTTTATTCATATTTTGCCGTGGCACTTTCAAAAGTCGGTCCCCACGTCAAGCGCGAGCAACCTCCGCTCAGCACGAACTTCGTTTATTTGCCAATTACGCCCTCTGCGCGTTGAAAAGGCCAATCCGAATCACTCCCACCAAACATGTAAGTCTCACCGAGGCTGTTATTCATCTTGGAAATAAAGAAATATAACTTTGTAAGGTTCACTATTATTTAATTATGGCCACGACCCGGGTTTCGTAAGTTGGTTACATCGTCAGGTAAACCTCGTATCGAAGTTGGTTACATCGTATAATATCACCTGTAAAGATGTTACCAACCCGGGTCGTGCTAATAATTAAATAATAGTGAACCTTACAAAGTTTTCTTTCTTTATATCCAATATTAATAAATTTCACAAAGTCAAGCCTGAAGTTGTTAGTTAATTTATTCATCTTCCCCCAATTCCTCGCCATTTTCCCCAACACTCTAGGCTAGCGTACGAGGCAAACATGGCGAATCTCTCCCTGATAAGTCGTTGGGCACATCTTACAATCTACGTAACATAAGTAGTCGTATCGGCGTCGCAGCGAACATTTAAGAGAGGAACGAAGTTCGGGATTCCCGTTTGATAGAGGATTCCTTAGGTTGCCTGCATAATAATCATCTATGTAATGCCTTTTACACCTGAATACCAAATCGTTCCATCCAACTCTGTATATTACCCTTTTAAAAGACGCTCTGTCGGCCGCATAGTTCCCAAAGTAGTTGCTCGGGATGATTATCATACCACAGTTTTCTATTGCCCTCGACACAGGAGAAATTAAACTATTTTTGCACGTTAATTAACTAACCTCACCTTGGCACAATATTTACTCCAGTGGTAAAACCATTAATTCACTAACAAAAATTAATAGTAAATACTTAACAAATACCTGCGATAAGCATCTAGTTTACTCAAATCTTAATTTTTTATTGAAAGTCTGAATATCATAATTGTTATCAAACCGTCAATTTTTATGATTAAAGAAAATTCCATCCGTTGTGTAAATTACCTTACACCTTAAAAACATTACCGAATCAAATTCATTACCTTGTCCATGACCATCAAATTTTTAAAATGACTGGAATATCGTTTTCAGTTGTATGTATTAATAGTTACCCACTCGGCTCATCGTACTATAAGCGAAGGAATCGAGTTGCCTCATTATAGAGAATTCCAAGTATTCACCGACCCAGCTAAATATTATTGAAAACGATTGTAATGTGGGAAAAATAAGCTATATTATGAAACTAATCTTGATTTCATCGGGACCTGCATATCTTTCATCTTATGTGCGAGTTCAAACGAATGTTCATTTTAGCTTAGAAAGTGGAGTGGTGATTTAATAACTTTTAGTGAATGCCTTGGTGGCCCAGTGCATTGGGACTCGGATGCCTCACGAAATTGGTCTCATCGGTTAATTGAGTTTATAGATTTTGACTGTAGCCCAGAGACGCGGTTTTTGCAGGAAAGGTTGATGGTATCTCTGGGGGAAAAATGTCTTCAGCTGCCGCGAAGGCGTCCTCAATGTCATTATCATCAGGCGTCAATCTGAATGTTGGTTTGACGCAGATCCACACTAAAATCTGTTGTCAGCTATTCTTTTAGCACTTGCATTATTATTCGGTTATACATCCTTAGATACCTGCTCTTCGTATCTCATCTGACCACCCCCTGTACCATTCTTCCCTTAAACCTGATATTCAGGGATAATTTTCACGAGATCAACCTGTCTCCTGATGCGGCTGAACTTCTCATCTCTTCATCCCATGGTTTTATGCATCTACATAATGCAGTGCGAGCCACCTCAGGAGTGTTTGGCAGGGGGTGACCAATCACCAGCATACACAACTCAGGGTCGGAAAAACAGAACACATAGAGACCAAAAATGGGCGCTTTCAAGCAAAGGCGAGACTTGCCCACGGATATTTATTCCAATGGGAAATGCATGCAAGATTAGATCAAAGGAAAAAGATTAGTGTGCTATGAGTGGTCATAGCGAATGACGCCATTAATTTGTATTAATCTAGACTTAATCATACATGATAGTGTGACAGAAGAATGAAATTTAAAGCTCTCTGTTTTGCAGTGTTTTTCTATTATTTTATTTTCGCACGCATAGTATATCTACATCTACATAATAGCCTGCGAGCCACCTCTAGGGTGTTTGGCAGGGGGTTACAATTCACCAACATGCAGCATGCAAGAGGACCGCCACATGCACACCGCACTGTCATAGAAGTATTACGCACACTAGAAAAATATACATGCTTATTCATTAAAAAATTGCTAATGGTTAGTAATTCCTAGTGCAAATACATGCAAGGTTAGAACTATGAAAAGACATGCATTGAGTGATCCTAGCGAGCGACGCCATTAATCCTATCATATGGGACAACGTTGCTATCCTTAATTGTTCGTGGGAAGAATGACATTTTAAATCTCTCTGTTTTTCAGTCTATTTCTTTTATTTTATTCTCATGATCACGTCTACTTTAGTACGATGGTAAACGAAGGATGGGATTCACGTCGTCGAGATATCAGATGTGCTCTCTAATTGATGCCAAACTACTACATTAAAATGGTACGGCTACCCTTAAAATGTGTCGATACAACAAGATACGCATTGAATTGTATTCATATTATGCATGCTCTTAAATTTTTTTTTAAGAAGGTGTCATTAATGAGAGACGGGAACATTTGCGAAAGTTTTAGCATTAGAAGTATCAAGGACGAGGGCAAGCAAAGGATAT
The DNA here is from genome assembly GCF_921293095.1 of Ischnura elegans. Taxonomy (NCBI): domain Eukaryota; kingdom Metazoa; phylum Arthropoda; class Insecta; order Odonata; family Coenagrionidae; genus Ischnura; species Ischnura elegans. The sequence goes on from NC_060249.1 coordinate 3,077,547, forward strand.
TTTACTCTATGTCTGAGATAACATTTTCTCCGAATTAGCTTAGTACTTTTAGCCTTACTTTGCTCTACACTCCAGTAAAGATTTCCATCCTAACTCTCCTAATATATTAGAAACGCTTCACTTTCTATGGAATATACTCATTGGAAATCTGACAGCCCTACGCTGTACTCCATAAATTGTAGCTATCAGTCCATAAGGGTTTCAGACGCTAGCAGCGTACTCCCAGTGAGGTCTTACTTGCTTATCTAGACTTTCGTCTTTCTTTGGCATTTACCGAGAATTTTTTCAAGAAACCTTAGTTTTTGCGGTTGGATTTGCCACGTACTTCATGGTTGTGTGTACCCGTCGTAATATTCACGAAAGGTACAAATATTCATAACCACAAACTTTTCAAAAGTCAATTCTAACTCCTAAGTACTACATATTTCATTTTTGGCTGCGAAGTTTTTTTCTAATACCATTCAAACGCAATAAACAACAATTTCTCTGCACTAAAATACATTTTCTGCGAAGAGGCGGATTTTGCTCGTTACCGCGTCGGTAATATCATTAATGGAAAGATGAATCATAGTAGGTCCTATGACACTTCCTTAAGGTACCTACGAGGTAAATTATATAGCAATATATATATATCATAAAAAACCCTAGGGTGGGCAGTATCAGAACACACAATAAAGAATAGAAACTCACACTCACTAAATAACTAAATTTTCGGTGGCATTACCACCTTCCTCGGAGTTAGGTAAAAGACTGTAGGTAGAGGGTAAAGGATAGCTGAGGGAAGGGGAAATAGAGGGGAGGTAGGGTCCAAAGAGGGGGGGAAAAGAAGTGGGTTGAGGCAATTAATATATATATATATACACAATGTATTGGAAAATACGAAATGCACGTGGCACGTACTATAAATAGTTCAAGTTAATGTCGTTACACACAGAGACACAAAAAAAAAAATATATATATAGCTATATAATACAAAACAACCTTCTGATAGCTATAGTTTAAGATATCCAAGCTATTACTCGAATGCGCCTATTTGATTTTATCGTGCTTTACTATGTCGGTTTATGGTTTTACAGACTTACGCGTTGTTCCACCTCGGTTTAGAATTCAAGAGTCTAAATTTACTGGGTATCGTATTTTCCACGGCCATTTTTATTTAGAAAACTTGTTCCCTGGATCATTAGTCCCATGGTTGAGGATGGTATTTTTGAAATAAGTGAAAAAGGTCGACAAATGCTGATTTAACCATTCGAAATCTGCCTCATGGAATAAATAAACCCTCCTTCTCGACGTAGGTTATGTTTTCTATCAGAGATGATTTAAAATTTTCCGTTCACTGCCTAGCGATCTCTTATATCAGCCACCGAATCAGTTCTGATGACGCTTTCTTGATTTTCTTGGTTTTCTTGGGTTGGGATGACAGAATATTCAAGTTGATCAATTTTAATAATACTTAATCAGAAATAAGATGTAGAACGTCCTTCTTAAAGGAAGACATCAATCAACAGCTTCAACAATACGTTAAGAAAAAAGATAAACACATCGAAATAACAAAAATAAACAAAATACAAACGATTACCTTGTACTTAAGGGAAGAGAAATTACTCTGTGATCTATTGTATTGTTGCTTGTGGTTGGTGTACCTACTAGCTTAGTCAGCTAATTGGAATAGAACGTGAGAAGCAAAGTTGTCTTGGCCTCAATAGAAACTTATCTTTACCTCAAGTTTTGAAAATATATATATTTTTCCAATCGATCGATGGAACATTGAAATCACCGTCAATTATGAAACTATTACGATTTTTTGGGAAGTAAAACGCCTGACTGTCTGAACGCCTATCTATCAAACTCCTACACCGAGTTAGGCTTGAATCTGCAGGTCCATATTAAGCTACAATAAATAATCTCGTTGCAGAACAATTGATCAAACACTAAACACTCTCCAATTCACTGCCGGCAAAATTATCTGCTCTGCTTGTTATCTTGTTCTCAGATTGTTATATGTTGAATGCGGTGTATAATATTAGTTGAAGGTGTAGGCGTATTCAGTGAATACGCGCGCTCCATCTACACCTAAAAACAACTACACATACTGCTTCTACCACGCTAAACCTGCTGATACTCTGCTACTTACTCTGCTGCTGATATGTTTAATGTCTCATTATCTTCTAGTAATCAAGTATGATCCAAATGTGAGCCCTATTGAAATTAATCTAACGCTTATATTCAAGAATCTAGCTGTTTAGTAACTCCTCTTTTTCATTAATGCCACGTGTGCCTGAGTTGTTGGACTGCTGGCGTGGTTTGGACAGCCTTTTGATATCTGGGCATGAGGAGTCCTTGGCTTAAACGTTCGATTTCTTCTCCCATCCATTATACGCCCTCTCTCTCTTCCGCTGGTTGACAATCTCCAGTGCAGTACAGTGGTGGACATTTCTGACTTATGCATTTGGGAAGAAGCATGCTATTCTCTTAAATGCATATTCGGTCGCTTATACACCTATCCCATTTATTATTTTGTAGTGGCATATACTCATTTAAACTTCAACCGATAATCTTGAAATACGATATTCAGAGAATTTAGATGGAGGCAAACCAAAACCCGTAAATTTCACCAATGAATTTCAATTATCACACAATGTGGATTTCGATAGTTAGCATCATCTTCAGGTGATATTATACGTATGGTTTCAATCATACGTATAATGGCGGGAGCAAAGGAGGCGGAAGTGGAGGGGGTGGAGATGTAGACGTTTCCCCGTTTCTCAAGCATAATACAATTTGCATCCGAGAAAATAGTGAGGCACATTTTTCAAACTCCAAATGAAGACTAATGTTGAACGCGGTCTGATTTATATATTTCAATGTGTGAAGATAAGCACTAAGCGAGAAATAATTCGAAACTAAAACAAATGGCAATTCAAGTGGGAGGGGTGGGTAATCTTAAGGAGAGCCGCATTACCGTGATAGCACCTTTTGATTACGATAAGTATTTGTTACTAAGTTTTCATCGCTGTTTCACTCCTCTAAGTGTTAATGTAGATGTAAGTATTTCCACTAATATTTGTGGAATGGAATAATCTTATTGAATATTGGTTTCAAAGTCTTCGTATGGATTTTACCCCCAAATTGTCTTAATAGACACGTGGCGTGATTTGAATACACATCTCATGCCTATCCGGAGGAGTGATATAAGTGAATGTTTTTATTGCTGTCTATTTTTTCTAAAAACTAATTTATTTCCAGCTGGAAATCGATTTCCTATGCCAATCCGTTTGGCGAAGTTTATGTCTCGTTGAATAGGTTCTCTCCTGTCTGAAAAGAAAGTTCGGCTCTTGCATTCCGTTTACCGTCTTGTATCTCTCTGATACATGCTTATTGCAGTGCTAGAATTAAACGTTTTTTCCCGTGGACGTTTTAAAACGTCAACTAAAAACAATTTTCCCTTCGTATGTAACGCCTTTTTCCCAACTTCTATTCCATTTTACGTTAATTTTTTTCTTGGAAATGCATATCATGGAAGCACTTAGTTTATATTATTCGCGAGAAATATAAGCTGGTAACTTATCAATGCAAAGGATTAGTTATTAAATGGAAATATCAAATGTAGCATAATTACGAAAGATATTTCCATTGATATCTAAAACGTCTGTATAATCACATGTCAACACTCATTGCTAGCGGACAAGAACATTTGTATCTTGGCGACTTTTTAATGAGAAACGTTGAAACGAGGAAACTTGAAGAGGAGCCTAATTACTCGCAAAAGATATTTAAAGTATGATAATTACATCCATGTAATAAAATAATACGTAATCCTGAGGAAAGTGCCATCTGTCAAATTATTGAACTATCCAACTGAACATTGAATATTGAACAACTCCTCCTCCGTCAACCGACGATCTAAACGCTGAACAAATGACCTTCCCTCCGCTCCAGGCTTATACTTCACTTGGCGTTTTTTGAAAATTAGAGCAGAACGTCTACCGGTTCACAATACCTTATAGCGGCGCACCTTCGCTAGGAACGGCCAATAGCTGTAGAGTCACAAATTTCTTAAGAATAACATTTTTGAATGCATAAAGGTATTACAGTTTTTAGCTGTTGAAATTCCATCCTTAGTTGGCACTTGGCCGTTTGAAGGTAAGCCCATGTGCGGAAGCCTTGTATGCTGGATGAATAAAGTGGGATGAGAAACCGTCTGAATTATGTGTGGGAGATTTTGATTACATCAGTTGATAGTATTGACCTTACTTCGATAAAATTCACCCGCTGAGTATACAAAAGCTTGGAAAAGAACCAACCGAAACTCTAGATACAAAATATGACATTAACCTAGTTGTAGTTAATTGCCGTAGCGTAAAAAACAAGCGCGCCGAAATCGAGCATATTTTTCAGGACGCAGACGTGGTCATGGGGACAGAGAGCTGGCTTACGGAAGATTTAAGCGACACCGAAGTTTTTCCTCCAGAATATAAAATTTACAGATGCGATCGACGCAATAGAACTGGTGGCGGAGTTTTTATAGCAGTTAAATCACATTTACACAGCGCCGCCCACGAAATAATTGACAACAAAATAGAAAGCGTAAGGTGCACAAATAAACAACGAAACAAAAGGAGTATTCATGTTTGCTCTTTTTATAGACCACCAAACTCCGAAGTCGATATTATGTACCTTCTAGAAAATCAAATATCCGCATTTACTGAGAGAGACAGTAAAAGTGTAATAGTAATCGGTGGAGATTTTAATCTTTCATCCATAAACTGGGATACTCACTCTGTAAAACCGAATTCAAGGAATAGAGAAATCAGCGACATATTACTCAAAATACTTGCAAATCATTCTCTCGCCCAAGTAGTTGACAAGCCTACGAGAGGAAATAAGATATTAGACCTTTTAGCAGTAAGCCATCCTAAGTGGATAAAAAAGTGAATATTATTGACGGTATATGCGATCACAGAGTAATCCTTGCAACGTTAAAAATTGAGGTAGTGTCAGCCGTAAAACCAAAACGCAATATTTACTTATTTGATAAATGCAACTTCACTAAATTTGGCGAGATGCTTAATGACTCCTACAATAAATTCGTAGTTACATCAAAGAACCAAAGCACAGATGTAACATGGAAACACTTAAAAGAAATTCTGCGCCAAGGAATCAACGAATATATTCCCCAAAAACTGAAATGTGATAACTAGGAACCTCGCTGGTACAACAACTATATCAGAAGGGAACTTAGGAAGCAGAGAGAGCTATACAACTTGTACAGAAAGTCGATTACGTCACGTAATAAATCGAAGGAACTTAAAGCTAAAGAAAGTTAAGCTGCACAACGCTCAATAACCAAGAAATCAACGCGAACTGCAATGCGAAAGTTTAAGAAAAAAGTATTCGGTGAATTACTCGAAGAAAATCCGAAATCATTTTGGTCGTACGCGAGAGAGCTTCAGGGAAAACATTCAACCGTAGATTCGTTATTTGATAAAGATGGTAAACTTGCCACCGAAAATATTGACAAAGCTAACACTTTAAATTCCCACTTAGAAAGTGTATACACTACTGACGATACTCAATTCAATTTAGACATCCCATGTACTGAGGAATCGATGGAAGAAATATCCATACAACATGATGGGATAACTAAACAACTACAATCGATTTACAATAGTAAATCTCCGGCTCCGGAGGGAATACCCGCGCGTGTCCTCAAGGAGTTAGCTCCACAGATCGCACCTTACTTAGAGATCATATTCAAGAAGTCACTCTCCGAAGGGAAGTTACCGCCAGACTGGAAAATTGCAAGCGTTACACCCATATTCAAAAAGGGAAACAGACATGACCCAGGCAACTACCGTCCGATTTGTTTAACATCGATTATAGGCAAGATACTTGAGCATATCATTGTAATCAATATCATGACTTTCTTGGACGGACGTAACTTCCTCCATGACTGTCAGCACGGATTCCGAAAAGGTAGATCATGCAAAACACAGCTCGCGCTCTTCCTTCATGACGTTTTAAAATCTGGTGAATCAAAAATACAAGTTGACGCACTATTTCTAGATTTTAAGAAAGCTTTCGACACTGTACCTCACAGCAAACTTTTATACAAAATACAGTCATGCGGATTAAAGGAGACAGTTGTAAACTGGATACGCGACTTTCTCAGAGATCGTAAACAAAAAGTACTTCTCGATGGAATTAGCTCTGATGTAGTAAAAGTTACATCAGGTGTTCCACAAGGAAGCGTAATCGGCCCCCTGTTGTCCATTATATACGTTAATGATCTCTGCTCCCGCATTAGCAGTAAAATACGTTAATTTGCTGACGACGCTGTCATCTATCGCGAAATTAGTGATCACTCTGACTATGAAATTCTATCATCTGACTTAAACAACGTACATTTGTGGAATGTGGAGCCAAGAGTGGGGACTCGAACTTAATCTGAGCAAATGCATGGCGGCACATTTCTTGCGGAATTCGTCTAACTCTAACCATGTTTATGCAGTGAATGGTATTAACATAAGGGCAACAGACGAAGTGAAGTATCTGGGGGTTACGATAACCTCGAACCTCACGTGGGGATCACATATAAAGAATATTTGCGGCACAGCCCTGAAGAAATTAGGATTCGTCAATCGTATTTTGGGAATATTTTCGGATGAGAAAGGAAAAGAGAGGTGCTATTTCGCTCTCGTCCGACCGCACCTTGAATATGCAGCGAGCGTATGGGATCCGAAGCAGAAAGACTTAATCCGCGAACTGAATAAAATACAAAGGAAGGCTGCGCGTTTCGTCAAAAACGGCTACGGGCGTACAGACAGTGTTACCCAGATGTTAAGCGAATTAGGCTGGGAGCCGTTGGAGATTCGGAGGCTGCGCGCTAGGCTTAGATTGCTTGAACAATTGAGAATGGATATCTTTAAGAGCGATACAGTGAACATAATATTAGAGCCACACTATGTTTCCAGGTCCGATAGAAGCGATAAATTAAGATAGATGTTTTGCCGAACGGATAGATATGGGAACTCGTTTTTCCCCTGAACCATAAAGGACTTTATTAAATGCTAGTCCCAACCTCGTTAGAGCACTTCATTTTTTTGTTTCAAACGGCTGGTGTCCTAACACCCCCTGCCACACGCCTTTAAGGCTGCTTGCGGGGTACTATGTAGACGTAGATGTAGAAGTCAAGTTTTTGTGAACAAGACCTTGCATTCCCGTCAGTTAATTCTATAAGGACTTTCACCCTCACCCCCGCCCTTTCAACCAGTCCTTTTCCTTTCCGATAGATGTCCTCACTGTCACTGTGTGCTTTGTATATAAATGTATGATGCATGCAAGATCAGTCACCTGACGATGTAACCAAGTTACGAAACCCGGGTCGTGGCCATAATTAAATAACAGTGAACCTGACAAAGTTTTATTTCCTTACTTTCACTATATTACGCTCTTTTTAATAGCCAAACAAATTTCCATAAAAATTCATTTTAATTTCTTTCAGGGTCAACGAAGAAAACTGTTCATTAGGAGTAAAATGATGTTGTACTTGCGTGAAACATGAATAAAGCTGATGTAAACAAGAATTCGCAGAGAAGGAGATACAAGATGCATCCAGCACCACGAAAGGCGTGTTTGCCGCAGGCGGATCTCCAATCAAATTTTGGTTTGCAGCGATGAGCAGGACGCTGCACATCGCTGACGGTTTTTATTTTTCTTGATTCAATGAATGATTTCTGCATCGATGCGAGTGTTACATGCTAGTCCCCGAAAGGTCGATCCTAAGGGAAGCATGAGTGAGCATGGTACACACACATTTATATAAAGGTAAAATAAGGCCTCTCTCCCTCTCTTTGATTGGTTGCGTGTCAAGAGGGACGGCGAGGTTGCAATTGGTAGAAGTTGAATTCAACTCTTGGTAAAATAAAGGTGGTAAAATGGTATGGACTTTTGAAGAAAAGTCTTGTTCTGAGAGGTATCGTCAACTGAAAGTTCAGTTCACAAAACACCAATGGTGACGAGGGCAAGCTTGCAAATTTATACAAGGCGGGAAAAAACACAAAGGTCTCACAATGTGCACATTAACTAAAAATGCATACTGAGGCATACTTAGGTACAAAAAATCATATCATAGAGATGTTGAGGTATAATATGGAGTAAAATGACTTGTGTATGATTTAGGATTTGCATGGTAGCGTGTTGTATTATGAGGTAAATAAGGAAAATGAATTTAGCCACAGGTGCACTAACCCATTCTATTTAAGGAGGAAGAAAATAAAGTGACGAAGATGACTGCAGACAACGATGAGAGCTCGAAGAATAAAAGAAAAAAGCGATATGCGTGTGAGCCTTGCGTTTGCATTGCGATATTACTCGAAACTTTTCCTTCTAATCGCGCGAACGACGAAAATATTCGTGTGTTCTCTAAAATGAAGAGGAGAAGACTCCAAGCGCAGAGGACCACACCAAGAAGAAAGCGAGTGGTTTAGGTTAGCTTTTGGGCCCTTAGGGCCGTGATCATTGCGTCGAGCAAGGCTAGGATTTTTAGCTCGCGTTAATTTTAGCCCTTTTTTGTGTCGAACCGAGGTTTTCATACGCTGTTAACCATTGCAGTGTACGGGGATGAAACTGCGTCGCTGGGATGGAAGTGTGGTAATTTCTTCCTTGTGTCACGGTGACTTCCCGTGTATTGTAATTGGGCGTGTGCAATTCCTTGGGGGAAGGGTTATTTATTTTCCTTGTATGTATTCTCTCCCTCTCTCCCCAGGCTATAGGTCATCAGAACTAAACTAGGCTAGCTTTTGGGCTTCAAAACTAGGTTAGCTTTTGGGCCCTTAGGGCCGTGATCATTGCGTCGAGTAAGGCTAGGATTTTTAGCTCGCGTTAATTTTAGTATTTTTTGTGTCGAACCGAGGTTTTCATGAGCTGTTAACCATTGCAGTGCACGGGGATGAAACTGCGTCGCTGGGATGGAAGTGTGGTAATTTCTTCCTTGTGTCACGGTGACTTCCCGTGTATTGTAATGGGGCGTAGGTACGCAATTGCTTGGGGGAAGGGTTATTTATTTTCCTTTTATGTACTGAACCGCTCTTTCCCTAGACTGTCGTCCGCAGAATCGAAGAAAGGTAGTGGTCCCAAGATACCTTATCAAACATTTGGTAAAGGATAGTGTCCACCCACAGTATCACTTCAAGGCTACCTCTTCAAGCTTTTGGTAAACAATTTTTATGTTTTCTTTTCTAATTAATTTAGTATTAGTTTTAAAATTTTATGTTCCATTGCATAAATCGGTGGAAAATATGTATTTTTTGTTAAATAAAGACTAATAAATCCTTGCTACTCATCTTATGTATTTTGCCTTGTAAATCAATATTTTTATCTCCTTCAGTCAAAGTTGTATAGATTTGTTTCTTCTCAAAATTTGGATTTTTTAAATTTTTTTTGCGCTGTAGGAGTTGAATTTAAGCAATAACTGTTTTATTTGACTATCCTTAATTTCCGTCGTTCCTACTCTTAGGTTTTTGTTCACAAACTTTATGACGTTCTGTCATTAAACTCACTTCCACAATGAATACTTTACCATTCATATTTTATCGTGGATTTTACCGTATTTGGGTCAATTTGGGATGATATCTTGTTCCTTCTGCCCTGCTAAGCAAGCGTTATACGTCTACTGTCTATATTCACGTAACAATCAAACACTTTCAGAAGTAAATGGCCCTTTTTTCATTAATACAATTCTTTCTTCTGTATACCCAAGTAATATATTAATTTATCATATCAATAACTTATATTATAGAACTTTATTTCTTCGTAATTGACAAATTAAAATGTTTATTTGAAGATATTCCGTAAGGTTTTCTTCCGAATCCAACTCATCTTTCAGTTGTTGCAAAAATTTTAAATATCAGCTCGAGGCATTGAAATGTATATAATTAATCTTTAAGGACGGAAGGATGTGAACCATGGCGATCATTGTTCTCATCAATTACCTATAATAAGAACAATTGATCGAAAACAACTTGGTTTTTTTTTAGATTGTCATCGTCTTGTCAGCACAGCGTTTTAGAGGAAGTAATTTTTTGTTCTACATTATCTTAACTTTGCTTTAATCACCATTTTCACCAATTTTTCTTAACCTTGGTTATAAATGAATCCTTGGTCATTTACGAAATGAAGTACCAGTACAATTTTTCGTTTTGAAAGTTCAGTGCTATGTTTGGGTAGTATTAAATTTGCCCACGGCTGAGTATGAAATAACTCCTTGTGCCTCTGGTGATTTTCAACCTAGTGCAGTGTCATGGAGTACGCGTAAATCCACGAGGCCAGTCTAATTTATGCACCATTTTTCTCTCCACAGCCGCTAGTCATCTCGAAATATGTGGGCGGGATGCTGTTGGAAAAAATGGCGCAAATCCAGATGTCGTCGCTGCGCTGACCACGGCGAACGGTAAGTGAATCTTTTTATTGAGGCCATACAACTGATCCGTTCGCTATTTGTAAGAATGTTTTGGTTAAAATAATGAATGGATCATATTTTTATTTTGGTTAAAGGCAGTTATATTTTTTCTTTCGAACGTTGGTATTTGCCGAATCCTCCAAGATAACAAAAAAAAAAATGAAAATGAAAAAATGTCAACAGAAACACCGTATATGCGATCGCCAGCTCTTGGAATAGAATTCTTAAAAGAATGATGATTGCCCGAGCTAAGTCTTCGCTGGTCCAAAGTCCTCCGCGACAACAATCGGGACTCGACCAATCCGACCCTTCCTAATGCTGGGCTTCAACGGTCACTTCAAAACTTTCATTGTTGTAGCCCTGAGAATGGGTAACGAATCGGTGCCCGAAACGTCGCCGCTCTTACATAATTTTACCCGCGCGGAATCTCGAGGAGAGTTTATGCATGTTGTCCGCCGGGAAAGTGTAAAATCTTACATACCTTCAAGATTTATAGGCCGGAATTACGACTAATGACTCACGAAGCATTTTATCGTCTTTTTTTTCGATCCAAAGTTTTTTCATCGTTTTCTATTAATGATTATCTTAAATTTCAATTTCGTCTTAAATTATGTTAGCGATGTTCCTAGTGCGTAAATATTTTAAGTTAAATTGTCGGATTCAATGAGGAGTGCTACTAGATATACAAGTCTAACTTAATTTTATCGATCCATGAGAATACCATTGGAAGCTCGTTTTCTGCGCTTCGCATGGGTCGTCAAAAAATAAAGTGGAGGAGATGGGTGGATGTTTCGCAGGCTCCTTGGTCAAATGCTGGAGGCTTCGGTTTGGGAATATTGTGATTATGTTCCTGCCTTCTGAGCGAGAAGTCAAGTGTTGCTGAAAATAGTGGGTTATCATTTGGTTATCTTACTTGTATGCCTTTTTAGTGTAGTTTTTTTTAAAGATTGCATGCTAGTGCGAACAAAATCAATGAAGTAATGATGATCGGAGAGGGTATTTTTTATTATTAATCTCTTCAATACTTCCCTAGAATCCTATGGCGTATCGAGCGTTAATCTTACTCTTATCAATTCAGTCCTACTCAATGTCTCCCATAAAGTTAGCCGCAGCACTTCGTAGTGTTAGTGTCTGCTGAATAATTTCCTGCTAATAATGATCATTGTACGATGAAAAGAAAGAATTTTCATCACTTACTCCTACTCCGAGGTGGCCATTCGAAACCTAGAAGGCATTTGGCCTCATCAACTAGGCGGCGGGCGCCTCCACATTCTACGGTCGCCTGCCACATCCAGCTGGGCTCCCATCTTCCTCACATCGCCCCAGCGCATTCTCCGTCTTCCTACCGGTCTTTTGCCTTGGAGTTTGCCTTCCAGAAATTGTTTCAGCATTGTGTCCTCACTTCTTCCATGGAGGTGGCCCAACCATCTTATTCTCTTGCTTTTAATTATTCCCGCGATATCTGGTGAATGCCTCTCAACTGTCTGTTCTTCCTAATTCTCCACCATTCTCTTTCCTTCATTGGGCCGAATGTTCTTCTTAAAACTTTGTGTTGAAAAGTTATGAGATTTTTTTGTGATACCTTTGTAAAATCCCATGCATCAGAGCCATATAATAATATTGACATGACTATTGATTTATATATACTAAGTTTTGTTTTTTTGACAAGATTTAATTTTTAAATAGTTTACTAAGCTCCATTGATTCGGGATTTATGAAAAACAGAGCTGCAACTGATCAAATATTTATCCTGAAAGAGCTAGCCTCTAAATACTGGGAATATAATAAGGATCTGTTTGTCTTGTTTGTAGACTTCAGGAAAGCATATGACTCAATAAACAGGGAAAGATTGTGGGAAAGGTTAAAGAACTTTGGAATACCTGTAAAACTTTTCGAACTAGCCAAAATAAGTGTATAAGACTCCAAAGCCAAAGTTAAAGTGGGAAGAATTTTCATTAATCCATTAGTGCATAAAGTTATTTCTGTCAAATATTTATATAAAAAGTTATTATTCTGGCTATTAAGGTTCATTTGAACTAATTTATGCAATTTTTGAATTTTTACAATCAATAGTTGAAATAATACGTGGCGTGCGATATATCGGACGCCATGCACAGGGGGCAGTAGTGTGGGTTGCTGTAGTGCATTCCTACGGAAATTTTGCTAAAATTATTTATCAAATGAGTAAAGCAATCAAGACAGTGATTTGATGTTAAAAGACGATAGAGAAAGAGCATATAAACTAGAGACATCATGCATTTTTGACACTTTTAAATGATATTCGTAGAAAAATTTTGAATGAAGGCCAACGTTGTATTTATTACAAAAGGATTTTGCTTTCCCTTTACAGTCTACTCTTCGTCTTTAGATAACAATAAATTGTGGCCATAGTTTTAGGCGATCAAATCTAACAGAATTAATGGGAACATGAGTTTGATTTCCTTGGATAGGTGATTTTTCAAAAATTTTTGGCATAATCAAGGGAATTGACCTTCGATATTTCAAAAGAGACTTTGTTCTGTTCAGTTATTCTTCGATAAAGAAGCCACGCATTTAGGAAGTCACGCATTTAGGCTAACTTTAGCCACCACCATATATTCTATTTTTTTCTGTACCTATATGAAGCAATAAACTGGTCCAGTTGATCAACTCCACCCATCCCTAGGCTATGAGATGAGAAAGCTGTTGGCTGAGCTACAGTAATCTTGCTTTTCTTCTCTCTTGACCATCTTTTTGTAGCAACGACGGAAAAGTTTGCATAGTTTGATGCAATAGTGACGACACAATAATCTTTTCACCTGACAAGTAGAGCATTATCAAAACTTTTGAAGCCATAGGCACTTCTTTCTTCCTTCTTGATCATTAAATTTATCTTGAGAGGACAATTTTCTACTCTATTCCCCTGAATTGTACCACTTGCACAAATATTTATTGAAGCAAGGTGCCCAATGAGTTTCACCGAAGTGAATTAATAATAAAAAATACTCCTATCCTATATCTTTTGGTACATTTGCAGCATTTAAAAGGGGTACAACAACATTAGACCGCTGCACTTAGACCAAATTGCCGAGATTTGTGGGCATCTTTACCGGAGTACACTTGAAATGTTAGCACTGGTACATAAGGCCCAATTTTTAAGGCCAAATGAATTAGCTTTTCCTAATACATTGTTTTGCATAATGCTTCCTATAATAAGGTACCATGATATCAACAATCGATCAATTTTCTTCCAGGTCGCCAAAAAATTGGCAGGCAGTTTCAGACATCGTCAAAAATAGTCTGATTTTGAACACACGATCACTTCCTTCACTTTTTGAGCTATCATTCAAGGGTAAATGCCGTAATATAGTTTCTAATCGGTTACAGCAAATGCTTTCCGGTAAATGCATGGGCACATGATACTCTTTGGACCAATACACGCGTTTATTAGGATACTAGCCGGCCACCAGGCGTTGCTCGGGAAGCATATTACCAGCACCCTGATTATGTAACTGTGAGAAGGGTGAGAGCGATGTCGTTGCCAGGGGCAACGCGATTCCCACGACGGAAGGTGATAGCTCAGCGATTATGAAACCGTGATCGCTCTCTTTATCACGTTGCGAGCGTCATCGGCCCATCACGTTCGAAACCGACGGTGACAAGCATATGCTGAAATAAAAACGTGCACTTAATGCATATATTAGCAAAAACTTATTGTTTATTTAATTTAAAAATGCCCTATGGTCGATTAAAAACCAATATAATTCTTAATTATTTCAACTGAAGTGCTCTGTTGACTTTATAGTTGTCCACGTTGTTCAATTGTTATATGCGCATGGTGGTGAATTCGATTGAGCAGCTTTATTTTCACACAGCAAATTGGAATAATTTAAGTACATCCGTGATTCAAACGTCAATTACTTTACATCGAGGTTAAATTATCAACATTTGCCAAGTACGTTCTCCAACATATCAACATCGTTAAACTCCTTTTCGATTTTTAATCATCATAAATCAACTATTAACTACTTACATTCAAATCGCTAGCGCGATTACACTTCCATTATCATTTCAACATTAATTAGTTTCAATCCAAGGTCACGACTTTTCGACCATTTTCTACGAATATCGCGATTCCAGCCCGGAAGACGCCAACTACCGGCGAAAAATGTAAGCAGCTCGATGGTGATGGAGTGGACTGTTTACGTGTAACTCATATGCCGAATATAAGCTGCGTTGTGCCTTATAGTTATCCCTGACGCCTGTTGGCTTCTTGCCTGACAATCATCCCTCTTAAATTGATCTTTCGCTAATTGTCTCGCATTTCTGTGATACCTCCAAAACTGTATATTTTATGTAACTCTTAACTGTAACGTAACTGAATTCCCTTTTCTCACAGCTCAGCCTCTCACGTATTCGAACTTTGCTTGCAGTCTTTTCCATTATCTAGTCTCGGGAATTAACTTTAATAACCTCTTAATAAGTCTCGAGCATTTATAGTTTCATTTCTTTCATTCCTTCTTCTTTCTTTTTCTGTCGTCGTACACTTTCATTTATATCCTATATTTCATTCAAGGGGAAAATGAGCGGCAAGGTGACTGTCTTTCGGAGTCATGGACGCGTCTTTTTGGTGGAAATTCTTCCTCAAGAAATATTAATTAGGGAGAATGTGTCCTCAAAGTTAGGCGTAGGTATAGTTCCTGTTAGCGCTAAGGTGAAGAGAGAGGATCGCGATCCAAAACACATTCATTGTATTTTGATATCCTAATTGGAGACGTGGTTCAGTGAAATAAGTTCAAACAGTTCATTAGATTAATAACTTTTCAACTCTCTCTACTCTCTAATGTTGACTAAGCAATTTTGACTTGATGCCTCCAATCATTGGTGGTGAATACAAGTTAAAAGTGGGGATGGCAATAAAATATTTAGGGAGAGTTTACAGTTACAGAGAGGTCTGAGAAGTACAGAATTTTCTGATTATTGGTGGGCAATCCTTATTGCAAAAATAAAATATGTACAATCACAACCACCCATGCACTGGAGAGGAAAACTATCTCAGGCAGTTCTTGAACCCATGACCTTCAGCTTGCAAAGCGAAGCCATTGTCCCACCTCAATGAGGCCAGAATTATTGAGTTTAATTTATAAATACCCTTCGATGGCTGTCACTCAGTGTGACTGGACTCTTATCAAGTGATGATGGAGTGGATAGATTAAATAAAGTAAAGGTGCAACATGCAGACAATAACCTATATTGACTCAGGATCAACTTTGTGAACACAACTTATTTTAACATAAAGGATAACAACAAAGTTTTTCTTTTCATCTATGATACACTGACAATTACTAAATTGGACTTAAATCTTCTCCATAATGCAACACTTTGGTTACAAGTACCTACCTTAACCTCTACTTTTTTCACCACTTCACTCCACTTTTCATCATCATAGCCCACTAACTATACTTTCTGTCAATCTTCTCGACTCTGTCTCCCATTATTCATCAAAATTAGCTAACAACAAGTGACCAGGTAAAATAGATTCCATGAACTAAGGTACCAGCAATACCACAGAAAATTAGGATGGCCTTAAGCAACATTGAAGAAAATTTTACGAGAATTCATTTTTTTATTATACTTTTTGGACATTTTAAAAACAGGATACAAGAAAGAGGTAGGTAGAGAGTACCAAGGTTATGAAGATTACATGAGTGTTGACTCTTAAGGAAGAATTAAGTGCTGGGTTTCCTACTCAGATGAGGGACGTAAACTTGGGGGGAAAGAAAAAAAAATTGTGGTACACTACATAGAAAAGTGGCAGGTGGATAACATAAAGGGCTTCGAAGTCAATATACAATAGTTCAGTTAGCAAGCTCGCTCATAAATACAAAGCCATTGATATCAACAACAGTGAGGACATTAAAGTCACAGTTAAATCGTGGGCCTAATCATCAGACAAGTGATTTCTTAGGAAGAGCAATGATAAAATCTTCATGAAGTAAGACTCAATTGGCATGCAGGTTCATAAAAACAAAGCCATTGAAGTCAACATAAGGGATGACATTAAAGTCACAGTTCAATCATGGGCCCAATACTCACACGAGTGATTTGTTAGAGAGAGCAATGATAAAATGCTTATGAATTAAGTTTCAGTTAGCATGCAGTTTCATCAATACAAAGCCATTGAAGTAAAAATAAATGAGGACATTAAAAGCATAGTTCAACCATGGGTTTAATAACAGGAAGTTTTAGGGAGAAAACTGTTTCAAAAAAGGAATCTGAAGGGAATGTAATGGATCGGTGTTCCTATTTCAGGGTTCGATAAAGCCACCGAATGACATTGAGAAACGCTTAATTTCTCCTCATCGTCGTTTTCCTCAGTGAGACCATCGCCTCGTTAGTGTTTTCCAAGACGCTTTACAAGTTGAAACATTGCGGTAGAGTTCTAAAATGAAGTTAATAATGAACTAACGGAATAGATAAATGTACATCAATGTAATGGAGTGTGGTTCAAAAAACGATATATATTGACTGAAAAGGTGCACTACACACGGAAAATCCTTCGTACTGTGACGTGCAAACACGATACTTATGAACTCGATAGATATCAAGGAAAAATATAACAGATGATGGAGCAAAATAGCCATATAACACTCGTTGCGATTTAATCTATTAACATACTTTATCACCAATGTGTCGGCCATTTTGGAAAATTACGTCACCGACACTAGCGCCGCTAGTGATGATTTGAGTCGCCATATTGGATGCCGCAAATAATTTGCAGCATCTCCCGGCGAGCATTAGCATAATAGATTACGTTATCACACATCGAAAAGTAATACTACACTTTCCCCATAACTTTACCATAATACGAGTACTTAATTGTAATATTATCTATTGGCGAAGCGAAGTAGTTAGCTTTGAACTGCATCCATTTTATGTTTTAGTTGTTTGTTATTGTTATTTCAAACTCTCCGCAGACGACGCATTCTCGGACAGAAGGATTTCATTGGCTCTTCAGACTTCTCAATGATACCAACCTCACGCGCTCGTACCTGTATGATACGCGCGATGACGGTGGCTTACATGATCGCGTGATAAAGCGGAACGTTATAGGAGAACGTGATGGTCATCTATCGCCGTCGTCGCTGTCACATTTACATAATCGAGGTGCAGGAGACGGGGAAACTTAAATCTTTGAATTCATGGTCATATTGATCTCTCAATGGGAAAATGTGAAATACCATATGAATAAACACGATTTGTCCGAATTCACGGTTAAAAGGTCAGCAAGGATCTTCGTGGGCCATTTACCTTAGAACGGTGAAGTTGCGAGAAAAGGCAGTATTGGAATTGGAGGTCATATAAACATGGCAGAGTGAATGGGGATATTATTGGAAGGTGGGAGAGTAAGCATATGGTGGTGAATGGGTTCTAGGTGGCGCTAAGCGCACTTGCAGGGTTCGGTAATGAGAAAATGATACTAAGGACGCATGGGACGAAACTAAAAGTAGCACTACAGGGTTTGGGAGCATGAGATGCACCTCTGTACCGACTTTGGCCGCAATCCATGCAGCCATATGGAAATGGGTAGCGGACAAACAGGCATCCTCTTTTATATTTAAAAAAGATTTAGCTTAGCCTGACATTACCATATCACCGAGGAATGCCATAAATTCCTCCTCCTCCAAAGCTAGGTTCACATTTTTATAGTTAGTATATATGCAACTAAGTCTACAAATGTAAGTTTGCATCATTATTCACCTACGGAGGTGACATTGGGTGTTTATTTATTGCCAAGGCTGATAATCTTTTTATGGATAGGTAGTTACTTACAATATGCTAGTACTGCACCGTTAAATAAAATTAGTTTTATTTTATAATTATATATGCAATACTAAAACAAAAATTTGAGGTTGTAATATAAGAGCAGCCATCTATAGATAAGTTACCACAACTGACCCCCGTGCATGGCGTCCGATATATCGGACGGTCAATTTTAATTGTTGATAAAAAATACAAAATAGTATACCAAAACTTGAGGACATAGAAAATAAAAACTTGAACCTTTAGAACGAAAACGAGATTAAAGTTATCATCATATTGAGCAAAGTACTTCTATAAAAGTTAATTACTTACCCCGTGTAAGTGACTGAAATTTTTTTCAATGCCATGCCTCAAATAAATGCTTCTCAAGTCGATAAATTCAAGAAGGCAACTAAAATATTAGCGGAACGGTGAAGACAGACATCCATTTGAACTTAATTAAGTATCACAATGTAGCGAATGTCAACTGGAGCCCAGAAAAAAAATTAATTACACGCGTCCGATATATCGGACGCTATGCACTAATGGGTTAAGCTGCAAAATATTTGCTCAGTATTCATAAATTCCTTTAATTTGGGGATTATTGTCTTCAAATATTGCTTATCAGGTTTACATGAGTACTTCACTTTTTCCCTTGGATGTTTCAATTCGATTTTTCCCATTTTATTATCATTTTTCACAAACCAATATTGCACGTGATCGTGTGGCCATTATCCTTTCGTTATCAATAGAAAGTAATAGTCCAGTCACGAGAGTACTTTCCAGCTTAGCGAAAGTAACAGTATTTCTAATATGTGCTGGCAATTATTCGGCTCTTACTTCATCTACTGCGATAAAGTGAAATCCGTCTGTTAAAAATTACACCATTCTTTTAATTTTCATCATTATTATTATCATGAGTCATCAATCCGTTTATAATTGGTTTGACGCAGCTCTCTTATCTGAAATTCGTCACGTAATTATTACGTTATTATCCTTAATAACTTTTCCTGTTTAACTCATTCCAATACCAATAGCAACTTCCATAATTTCCATTGCCTTCTTCACTATCCTCTTTTCCTCATTCGACCGCCCTCATCAGGCCATTATGCTCCACCTCATGTTGCTGATTCAGTTTTCCCGTCGTCTCCTATATTTTTCAACTTTCGTCAGCACTTCCCCATTACTTTCTGGGTCCAATTTTTTCGTCTTTATTCTCATGTTGCACCACATTTGAAATGATTTCTTCCATGCTGTTATCTGCGTTATGCCTCGCTGCTATAAAAGAACCCTCTCTATGGATATGAATTGCTTCCTTATTTCTCGTCATTCATGTATTCCAGAAGAAGAAAAACCTTTTTGGAATGCTCTTTTCGACATAGCTGTTCTGTTTTTTGTGTCTTGCTTCTTTCATCGCTGTTATCTCGGCATACTATGAACCAAAACTTTTTTGCCTTTTGTCTTGAAGCCTTTATTTTCCTAATTAATTGATTGATATTCCTGGTCTCCTCTCATTTACTGCATAGTAATATCACGGTTTAATTTTTATTGATTTATAGCTCTTGGCAATCGTCCTCTTTATATTGATCCGTCTTGTTTAAACACGTCTCTAATTCGGCACTATTTCGTACATTCGAAAATCGTACTGTTTCGTTGTCGACAGGCTTCACTTCGTGGAAGTTCATTGTAATCATAATTTTCAATGCGTGCTATTCGCCTGGATTTGAATTTTTAAACGTGTTTCAGCGCCATAATCACGTACATGTGTCAATGGTCATAAATCCTTCATACTTATCTCTACTCCTCTTTTTGAAATATGAATTATTATATTCTTCTCCAAGTCTCTTGAAATATCACCTATTGAGTGACTATGGCTGATGTTTTTTCGGGAGCTCGGTTAGGATATTCTCCCCTGCTTATATTTCATAAGCTCTCCTGGAGTAACATGTATTCCTGATGGCTTATTCTTTCGCAGATCTTACATTGCATTCTTTTCTACTTCACTTTCCACATCTACCATTTTCACTTCCGTTGTATCATCCATCCTGGTTTAATTTTCATATTCACTTCGCTATCGTTTTCAATAAAGATACTGCCATTATTTCAGCTTCTTAATCCTTGCATCTTGCGCAGTTTTCGTACGTTTTTCTCCCCAGAACCTATTTTTTCTTCTTCCTGTCGTCCAGTTGTAATAGTTTCACACCTTATTTCACGGCTTCTAAGTAGTTTTCTTTCTCCCATTTTTTTCAATGCGTATTGAAATGCACGATAATTTTTTAACTCTTTCAACTTTTTTATTTGCCATCGGTTACTTCCTGCTTTCTCACGAAATTGAAAAATTGTTGAAGCCTTGATTGGTCGTGAGGCATTTTCATTTGTACTTTATTCGTGTATTACCTGTTTTTCAACTTCCGTGATGTCCTCGTTAACATATTCTACCTCTTCATAGGCAGTCTTTCGCAAGTATTCCTGTATCACTGAAATCTACCGGTTTGGTCTCAGCCTTAACCATTATCATACTTTCGTAAGCTTTTCACCCGCATTCCATCGATCTATCACTGAGAATTATCCCTACACTCGGTTTGCGAGTGCGTATCTTCCACTGTATCTTCCACTTAATTTCAAGTCTCTCCTTTACGGCCTCTTCATTTCCCCAATTCCCTCCCAAGGGTTCACTTTCTAAATATTCACATTCAGATTCTCCATTCTTCCGTGGGTTCAAGGTGATATCACGTCCCAAGTTTCTATCCTTAAAATGTTATCACCTTTGACCGATTCATCCTCTCAAAATAATCTCTAGGCGATAAAATAAAATAAAATCACTTCGTACTTTGCACACAATTTTTAATGTTTTGCGACCGGTTTCGACGTGTTCTACGTCATTTGCAAGCCAAACCTCCTGTATCACTTCCACAAAGTTATTTCACTAGCCGTCAACTTAATTAGAATCCTCTTGGCGATTCGAATGGTGGACTAGCTCAACAATGAATAGCGGCGAAACATAATCAGCTTACTTCCATTGTCCACATATCCAAAGTCTCCCTTTACAACTAGCGCGTGACTGCGTTAATCAAGTCCTTTACTTTGTAAACCATTATTTTCCGCTAGATCGTTTCAATAATACACTTCGAGTCTCCTACAGAGAGACCATCCTATTCTATTTTTGAGTACATTTGAATTTGTTCTTTCAATAGGAGGAATACATCGGAAAACACCGAATTTGGGCCATCAGCATCAGGAACGAAAGCAAACGTGGAATGCCCTACACAGTTGCAGCAAAGTGATATGGGATATTAGAATACGGGAGAAAATAATTCAGTGAAACATTCAGAAGAAACGAAAGAATTGAAGCCTGAAGTATAGAAGAGCTTGATTTTATGTTCCCTTCGATATTATAAGTCAGTGTCAATTGTATTTGCCTTTTTTGTATTTATTCTATCATTGTGATTCGGTGTGAATGAAAGAATGTGACTAAGTGCGAATGAAAGTGTTTTATCCAGCATGTGTGGGTGGTAATTCTATGTGGTGTGAATGTGAGAATGTGATTTAGTGCGGTATGAGTGTGTGCTTTAGTGTGAAAAAAAGCATTTAGTGCGGTGTGAATGAGAGGGTTATTTAGTATTAATGATGCTATGTGATTTATCTAGTACGCACGCACGAGGGAATGATATCTAGTGTGAATGTGGGTAAGGTTTTGGTGTGAATGAGTGTCACTTGTTTTTGTGTTTGAGATTATAGTATTTAGCGTGAGTGAGAGGTTATGACTTTGTGTGAAGTGTGTGATTGGGAATATTTATTTTAATTTTAGCTGAAGAATGTTTATGTTGTGTGATTGATATTATTTAATGCGGTATGAATGAGATTATGGTTTTAAGTATGAATGAGGGGTTTTCCTATTTGAAATGTTAGTATGTTATTAAGTGTGCACAAGAAAATTTTATTTAAAGTGAATGGTATATTCCTTTGCAACGGGCATTGACGTACGTGATTCGGTGTGATTGAGAATATATACTTTAATCTAAGCTGAGTAATAATGTGTTGTAATGTGAATGGCAGAATGCAATTTAGTGCGATGTGGGTGTGTACTTAAGTGTGAGTGATGGTATTTAATGCGGAGTGTGTGAGAGTATGTTATTTAGTGAGTATCTTAGTATGCTACATGGTGTGAATGAGAGAATGTTATGTAATATAAATGATAGTTTTTTTTTATTTGTGTAAATGAGAATAAGTACTGTAGTGTGAATGGTGTATGTGATTCGGTGTGATTGAGAATGTACAGTCGGATTCAAAAGTATTGCAACAAATGGAGCGGCGCCACTTTCGCCACAGTTTGGAAATCGAGTTTCGGCATTTTCTATTGTACCAGTGGGAGGGAAATTTGAAAAGCATTCCCACCTCCCGTAATATTTTTATAACAACATCGTTAAAGGGAAATGTATGCGGGATATGTGCAATGTTTAATACCAAATAATTTATGCAGCTTCTGCTAGATAATACATCTACGTTCAGAACGTCAATTTACCTTCTCTCGTAAGCTGGCCGATCCGTCGAAGTATATTGTTCTACAATGAACGCTGAAGCTTTTCGATCAGCGATAGCGAACATAACATGCATATAAAATATCCGCCGCAATATCACAGTAAATATTGCCAGTGAGTGTTTAAAATCAGCTTGATTTAGTGACACTAGAAGAGCGGTTCATTCCTTGCCTGACAAAGCTCGCAATGAATCCACAATCAGGGATGGGCATGATTCGTCTTCATGAATCACGAATCATGATTCGTGAATCACAAACTGTGATTTGTGATTCGTGATTCGGATCATTTTATTTTCATGATTCGTGAACCGTGAGTCGACTCTTTTTTTACTAGTTGAGGTGATTCGTGAGCCGAATATTTGTGATGCAGCTCACGATTCACTGACGAATCACGAATTAATTACACTGCTGGAAATGTACATTGCTCTTTCACCGAAAGTTATGTCATCATCTGTCCATTATTTTTTTAATTAATGGTTTCTAAGAAGGGAATGGAAACACAACCATTTTCCGGGCCGAAACGTCGGCACTCTTATATAATCTTACCCGCGCGGTATCCCGAGAAGATTTTTCAAAAATTTTCAGGTTATCTTTGGCAAATTATAGTAGCTCATATATATAAAGTGAAGACACAGTCATAATTCCTGATTGAAGAAAGAAAGGCTTGCAGTGATCCTTATGCTTTAAATTGAATAATGTCCGTATGACTTTCTTTAGTAAGAAGAGCACCTTACTTGCCTTGGGAGCATTATCCCACAGTATAATACCGTAACAGATGTGACTTTGAAAAAATGTATAATGCACATTCATCAATACTGCCTTTGATACAATAGGTTTTAGTTTTCTGAAAGATACAGAACTCTACTGATTTTATTACATAATTTATCCAAGTGGGTATCCCAAGACAGCCTCTAGTCTAGGTCGAACCCCAGGACATTGACTGAATCTATTTCATTGTGTGTTTCTTTTAGTGCGAAGGTGGATTTTAAGGTTTTACTCTCATTTAAGTATAGTTCATTGCATTTGAACCATTCACTAGCCCTGCTTAACATATCATTGGCCATTTGGATTGCAATAATGTAATCTTTGTTGGATGTAATTAATTGAAACTTTAGCCACGAATTTTCTCATTCGGCTGGAAACCCGAGAAATATTCATCCAAGTTTTGTTTTGTTTACATACATTTTTAAAGCAATTTTTAACTATATGTAATCCAGTGCTGTATTTAATCTGAAAGAACTTGAAAGTACAGTTGAAGTGTTCAATGTTTTCCTTACCATCTGTCATTGATACTAAAATACTACTGCTGTAGAAAAAATCATTGATGCTACATTAGGACATTGCAAGAAAGGTGAATTAACATAACATTCCAATGTTCAGCATGGCTTTCAAAAGAATGAATCATGTGAAACTTGACTTACTCTATCTTCCTACGATATTTTAGTTGGTGGCAAAAATAATATTCCAGTGGATTTTATATTCCTTGATTTCAAGAAAGCTTTTGATAAGGTGTCACATAGCAAGCTAATTTTGAATTAAAAATCGTATGAGTTAAACATTAATATATAGTATATCATGCATAAATCATTTCCTGCACGATCGGATTCAAAGAGTTGTTTTTGACAGTGTTACCTCCCCGGCAATTGAAGTCACATCAGGTGTCTTACAAGGTAGTGTGATGGGCTCACTCCTGTTCCATCTGTACGAAAATGATATCAATAATGTGGTCAAAAGTAAGCTTCAACTATTTGCCGATGACGCAGTAGACTACAGAGAAATTCTATGCCCAAATGATTTAAAACATGTAAATGGTGACCTACAAGCAATTGAAAAATGGTGTTATACATGGTAGTTAGAATTAAATGTTTAAAAATGTGCAGTAATGAATTTTTCAGAAAAGAATTGTTCTCCTCTTAGCACTTACCTAATAAGTAATAAGTATAACTAATAAGTAATAAGTAATAATGAATAAGCAAACATGGAATCCATTAAATATCCTGGAATAAGACTGACACATGATCTTTCCTGGGGTAAACACATATGTGAAATAATGGGTCAATCTAATCGTAAACTGAGATTCATAAAAAAAAGGACAGGGTAAATGTCACAACCATGTACGAGAAATCAGCTACATTTCCCTGGTTAGATCTCATTTGGAATATGCTGCCAGTGTATGGGATCCCTACAAAATACGTCTATATAATGAACTCGAACTTGTGCAGTGAAGATCGGCAAGGTTTTTGAAGGGACAGTACTCTGACTATTTTAGCGTAACCAGCTTATTAAATGAATGAAAGTGGGAATCATTGTCAGATTGCAAGTTGAAATGTAGACTTCATCTCCGAAATAAATTTCAAGATAATATTTTCAGTGATGATGTTAAAAATATTTTACTTCCCCCGATTTTCTATCGAAGACTGACCATAATAAAAACATAGATGAATTGATTGCCGACCTATGATTCTAAATTCCTTTTTTCCTCTTACAATTAGGGATATTAATAGAGGTTAATATGTCCAATACGAGTGAATCAATGCATATCATAGGTCGCTCCATGTTGGCTTAAGGATGTAAAGGTAACCCAACTAACAGCATATTTTTGCATTCTTACTTTGCTATATTTATTTTTTTAATTGTGCGGTTTAGACTAGTACATTATTGCCAACTCTTTTTCATGCATGATATGTAGTGCATGTTTGGTGAGAATTCACCCCCTACCACACACCTTTATTTTGGCTTGCAGGATGTTGATGTACAGAAATTCTGGTAATTTATGATATCCCGTTGATTCACACTGCATCTACACAAATTTTAATTAACAGGCGAAAAAATTGGTATAGGTACCCAATTATGGGAGCAATGTTCATAATGTTACCATTACTTGGTGTTATTGTCATTCTGAAATGGCACAATGATTTTCCTTAAAATATGATTCGTGATTCGTGAACCGCACGAATCATATTTTAAGGAAAAAATCACATGATTCATGATCCGAGATTTGAATCAAATTTCCAGAAGTGAATCGTGATTCGTGCTTCGAATCTAATTTCTTCCATGATTCGTGATTCGTGACTAGAATCAATATTAGGTGATTCGTGCCCAACCCTGTCCACAATGGAGTCAACGTGTGAGATGGACTAGTGGTTAAGGTGAAGACTTACCAAGGCAGCAATCCCAAGGCGGCAGTTCGAACCTCTGCAAATCAATATTTTTTCAGTTACATAGTATAGCAGTAACATTTTTTTCCACTTTAACTCATATTAACTTAATTAAAAACTGCTGCCGCATTAAAATTTTGAATAGAGAAAATTCTCTTTTTGCTTTCCGCGGATATAATATACGTTTTTACCGAAATATCAGTGCACCAATAATATGGAAAATATTTCTGTCAGGTAAACCGCTCCATCAAGTCCTTTTTCGTATTACCCGAATATTCTATCGTTTTCAATAATATGTAGACACTCACGAGACCCGCTTAATTGATGGGGCCGGGTCGGAGTAAACTTGGAAGGTTGGCACATGAAGCAACCTGCATTCGTTGCCTTCGCGGCGAGCCGGCGAGGACGGACACGGACGCGACTGAGCAACTGAACCTGGAGTCAAACTCCAGGAGCAAGTGCCCAATCGAAATTAAGATTAGCGGATGGAATGTATTGAGGTAATTCGCGTCCCCACAGACGTTGGGCTGTCTGTGTGTTTTCTTTCGGTCTCCGTGGCGAGGTTTTTCCTGTCTTTGGATTCATATTCGGACTCACCGTTTACCTCTCATTACTACGTGGCTCCGTGGTGGAGTGGGTCTATACTGAGTGCTGTAATTTCGTTAAAATTCTTGCGAAGGATCGAGTCGGACGTAATCATACTTTTTTTCCATTTTTATAAGATGTATTCTTAATATCTAATCAGGTAATAATCTATGCAGGTGACTCGAGAAAAATTCAGTAGTGAATTTTTTAAACGATTAAAGCCATCTAACTAAATGTAGCCTCCGAAGTAGTCCACATTGCGAAAATCCTTGCATCACATGAAGTAAACTTAGGAGAAGTAATTCCAAGTAAATAACGATAATTCCAAAGGTCCTACTCCACAGAAAGCGATTATGTCTAAATTAATTAGAACTTTCAGAGTGATACACTCATTTATACACATTAGCGAACAAAAGAACCAACCGAAAGGCAAAAAAATATGACATTCACTTTGTCGCACTTTATTGTCATAGCGTTATAAACAAGAGTGATAAAATGGAGTAAATATTTCAGGACGTAGACATGGTCATAGGAACAGAGAATTAACTTACGAAGGATATAAGCGACAGCGAAGTTTTCCCTCCAGTATATAACATCTACAATTGCGATCGATGCGATGGAATAGGTTGTGGAGTTTTCTAGCAGTTAAAATACACAGCGCCTTAACTTATATTAAATTAGATAGTTTTGGTGCTCAATTAATCAACGAAATAATATTATTTTCCAATTAGGAAATCAAGTATCTGCATTTACTTTTTCAACCCCACGTCTATAATTTTGGATTTTTACACTCTAAACCCTAAATCAAGGAATATATAAATATCCGAAATCTTAGTAAAGGCACTAATAAATCACTCACTTGCACAAATAGTTGACAAGCTCGCTAGAGGAAATGAAAATTAGATCATTAATCAGCGAGCCGTCCTAAGTTGATAAAACAGATCGATTTCATAGACAGTATATGTGATCACAGGGTAAAATTTTTAGCCTTAAAAATTGGAATAGAGTCATCTGTAAAACCAAAACGGAATATTTAATTTCGGGCATTTTTTGGGGTAAGCGAAAAGGCAACAAATGAAGTGAAGTATCTAGTTACGATGTCTTCGAACCTATTGCTGGGAACACACAAAAAAAATATTTTTTAAGAGCCCTGAAGAAGTCAGCATTCGTCAAGCGTAATAAGAGAAGATTTTCGGACGATAAATGAAAAGAGAGGTTCTATTACGCAATCGTCCGACCATATCTTAAATATGCAACGAGGATATGGGATGCGGTGTAGGAAGACTTAATTGTTTAACTTAATAAAACGCTAAGAAAAGCTGTGAGATTAGTCAAAAACTACCACGGGTGTTCAGGAAGCTTTACATATATGTTTAGCGCAGTAGATTAGCAGCTGCACGAGACCCGGAGACTAAGAGCGAAGCTTATATTGCTTGAGCGAATGAGAATGGATATCTTTAACAGTGACACGGAGAACATGATATTAGAAGGCCACTACATTTCTGGGTCCGACCGAAACAACAAATTAAGAGAGGTATTTTGCCGAACGGATAGGTGTGAGAATTCGTTTTTCACCCGCGCGGTAAAGGCATTTTTATATGGAAGCGGCTGGTGTTCCTATACTTCCCGCCGTTCGCCTATTAAGGCGGCTTGATGGGTATTAATAGCAATAATAGGAGGTGTATTAAAATGATGAAGATATACTGTTAATATAATACGCTAATGGCCAAAATTAATGCATCCATATCTTCAAACTTATTAATAATGCTCACCCGTGATTAGATCTGATGCAATTAGGTGGGAGAAATGAGCCGGCTGTGGTGTTTCTCTTAAGTTGACAGGAATGAAATCCGAAGGCAAGGGCAATAGATTTCCCAATAGATATCTTTATTTCGGTATGATAACTTAAAAGTTATTAAAAAGTTGGAAAAATGGATAATATTCATTCGGTATTATATGAAAAGTACTTATAGACGTAGGATATTTAAGTGAAAGAGTTAAAATACTAATTTTTTCTACCTGTCACTAATATCAAATTAGAGTCATTAATTTAATACCTTTATTCGTCTAAAAATTCATTGCTGATTTTTTCTTCAGCCACCTGCATAGATTATGTTGATATTAAGAATACATCTTATAAAAATGGAAAAAAAGTATGATTACGTCCGACTCGATCCTTCGCAAGAATTTTAACGAAATTACAGCACTCAGTATAGACCCACTCCACCACGGAGCCACGTAGTAATGAGAGGTAAACGGTGAGTCCGAATATGAATCCAAAGACAGGAAAAACCTCGCCACGGAGACCGAAAGAAAACACACAGACAGCCCAACGTCTGTGGGGACGCGAATTACCTCAATACATTCCATCCGCTAATCTTAATTTCGATTGGGCACTTGCTCCTGGAGTTTGACTCCAGGTTCAGTTGCTCAGTCGCGTCCGTGTCCGTCCTCGCCGGCTCGCCGCGAAGGCAACGAATGCAGGTTGCTTCATGTGCCAACCTTCCAAGTTTACTCCGACCCGGCCCCATCAATTAAGCGGGTCTCGTGAGTGTCTACATATTATTGAAAACGATAGAATATTCGGGTAATACGAAAAAGGACTTGATGGAGCGGTTTACCTGACAGAAATATTTTCCATATTATTGGTGCACTGATATTTCGGTAAAAACGTATATTATATCCGCGGAAAGCAAAAAGAGAATTTTCTCTATTCAAAATTTTAATGCGGCAGCAGTTTTTAATTAAGTTAATATGAGTTAAAGTGGAAAAAAATGTTACTGCTATACTATGTAACTGAAAAAATATTGATTTGCAGAGGTTCGAACTGCCGCCTTGGGATTGCTGCCTTGGTAAGTCTTCACCTTAACCACTAGTCCATCTCACACGTTGACTCCATTGTGGATTCATTGCGAGCTTTGTCAGGCAAGGAATGAACCGCTCTTCTAGTGTCACTAAATCAAGCTGATTTTAAACACTCACTGGCAATATTTACTGTGATATTGCGGCGGATATTTTATATGCATGTTATGTTCGCTATCGCTGATCGAAAAGCTTCAGCGTTCATTGTAGAACAATATACTTCGACGGATCGGCCAGCTTACGAGAGAAGGTAAATTGACGTTCTGAACGTAGATGTATTATCTAGCAGAAGCTGCATAAATTATTTGGTATTAAACATTGCACATATCCCGCATACATTTCCCTTTAACGATGTTGTTATAAAAATATTACGGGAGGTGGGAATGCTTTTCAAATTTCCCTCCCACTGGTACAATAGAAAATGCCGAAACTCGATTTCCAAACTGTGGCGAAAGTGGCGCCGCTCCATTTGTTGCAATACTTTTGAATCCGACTGTACATTTAATTCCAAGCTACGAAATAATGTGATGATTTTGTGTGAATGTGTGTTGCAGGTAAGTGTGATATGAGCAGGTGCGTTGTGAATGATAATATTAAAGGGTGTGTGAACGAGGGTGTAATGTGTGAATGAAAATACGTTAAATAGTATGAATGAGTGCGAGTTTTCATTAGAGTGATGAGAGTAACTAATGTTGTGTGAATGGTGCGTGCAGTTCAATGTTCATTGAAGTACGTAATTGGTTGTGATTATTATTATGCAATTTAATTTTAGCTGAATTGTAATGTGGTAAAGTGTGAATGAGACTGTGTAATTTAGTGCGATATTAGTGTATGATTTAGTGTGAATGATAATAAGTTATCTTGGGTGAGTGAGAGTATGTTATTCCCCGTGCATTAATATGCTTGAAACGTTGCGATGGAGTTTATGCATTTAAATTTAAATCCAATACGGCGATTTTGTGTGAATGAGCATTTTTATTTTACTGTGGTGAGCGAAGGTGATTAATTTTTAATTATGTTTTTTTTTTGGTGTGAATGAAGAGTATGGAATTAGAGTATGTGATTTGCTGTGTCGGAGAGTGTATGCATATTTTAGATTGAGTTTGTTAACTTGTGATTTAGTATGAATGAAGCAGTGTCATCTATCGTGGTTTTTTTACCCTTTATTTGGTATGACTGAGAATGGGATTTTGTACAGATGTGATGGAATATATTTCATCTGATGTTTAAAAGTGCGAGCGAGGGAATTTGAATGAGTGAATGTGCCATTATTATTAATGACATGAATATGTGAGAATGTGATTTGGAATGCATTTGTGAATGGTAGAGAGTGTGTTTCGTCATATTGTAGAGTTTGGGTAGTGTAGTGTAGTGCATGTCCCCCTCAAATCCAACTGCGTCCTCAACGTGGAGAGGGAGTGTAACAGCGCACAGTCATGTCTCGCCTAGCTCGCGAAGTAATTATATACAACAAACTACCGCATTAATTTTGCTTATTTGCCACAAAGAATTAGCGGTTAAATTAGAGATAATGCTAACCGCGTAAATACTTTGAAAATGTAAAACTGGTGAACTAAATTCCACGCATGACTTTTCGCTGGCTAATGCAGTTGGTGAATTTGTATCTCGGAATATGTATGCATCGGTTTCTATTTGTAAACATTTTGAATGTCTCAGTTTTTGTGACTAGAAGTAGGCACTATGTGCTTGATTATGGCCAATCATACTATGTACAAGCACTGATAATTCGTATTGTATAATTGGCCGTTAGTAATTTATTTGTGAAACCCATCTGCAATATCGTCCACTTTATTTAGGTGTATTTTTTTAAATTCAAATGATCAATGACGAGAGTAAGAGTCAATTAATCGTTTTTACATTATTTAAGCGAAAGTATATTATTTATTGTCAGTGAGAAAATGTTATCTAGCACGAATGAGTGTTTTTTATTCAATGTGTATGTGAGTATTTTATTTAGTATGAAAGTGTTTTTTTTCCTCACTTTGTATGGGAGTATTTTCTGTGGTATGAATTAGTGTTTTTCATTCAGTGATAATGGTAGTATTTTATGCAGTATGAATGAGTGTTTTTCCTCAGTTCGTATGGGAGTATTTTGTATGGTATGAATTAGTGTTTTTATTCATTGTGAATGGGAGTATTTTATATAGTATGAAAGCGTGTTCATGGGAGCATTTTATATTGTATGAATGAGAGGTTTTTTTTTAGTGTGAATGGAAGTATTTTATGCAATATGAATGAGTTTTTTTTCTTCAGTTTCTATGGGAGTATTTTATATAGTATTAAAGCGTGTTTTTTATTCAATGTGTATGTGAGTATTTTATTTAGTATGAAAGTGTTTTTTTTCCTCAGTTTGTATGGGAGTATTTTCTTTGGCATGAATTAGTGTTTTTTATTCAGTGATAATGGTAGTATTTTATGCAGTATGAATGAGTGTTTTCCTCTGTTCGTATGGGAGTATTTTCTATGGTATGAATTAGTGTTTTTATTCAGTGTGAATGGGAGTATTTTATATAGTATAAAAGCGTGTTCATGGGAGCATTTTATATTGTATGAATGAGAGTTTTATTTTTTTAGTGTGAATGGAAGTATTTTATGCAATATGAATGAGTTTTTTTTTCTTCAGTTTCTATGGGAGTATTTTATATAGTATTAAAGCGTGTTTTTTATTCAATGTGTATGTGAGTATTTTATTTAGTATGAAAGGTTTTTTTTCCTCACTTTGTATGGGAGTATTTTCTGTGGTATGAATTAGTGTTTTTTATTCAGTGATAATGGTAGTATTTTATGCAGTATGAATGAGTGTTTTTCCTCAGTTCGTATGGGAGTATTTTGTATGGTATGAATTAGTGTTTTTATTCAGTGTGAATGGGAGTATTTTATATAGTATAAAAGCGTGTTCATGGGAGCATTTTATATTGTATGAATGAGAGTTTTATTTTTTTAGTGTGAATGGAAGTATTTTATGCAATATGAATGAGTTTTTTTTTCTTCAGTTTCTATGGGAGTATTTTATATAGTATTAAAGCGTGTTTTTTATTCAATGTGTATGTGAGTATTTTATTTAGTATGAAAGTTTTTTTTTTCCTCAGTTTGTATGGGAGTATTTTCTATGGTATGAATTAGTGTTTTTCATTCAGTGATAATGGTAGTATTTTATGCAGTATGATTGAGTGTTTTTCCTCAGTTCGTATGGGAGTATTTTGTATGGTATGAATTAGTGTTTTTATTCATTGTGAATGGGAGTATTTTATATAGTATGAAAGCGTGTTCATGGGAGCATTTTATATTGTATGAATGAGAGGTTTTTTTTTAGTGTGAATGGAAGTATTTTATGCAATATGAATGAGTTTTTTTTCTTCAGTTTCTATGGGAGTATTTTATATAGTATTAAAGCGTGTTTTTTATTCAATGTGTATGTGAGTATTTTATTTAGTATGAAAGTGTTTTTTTTCCTCAGTTTGTATGGGAGTATTTTCTTTGGCATGAATTAGTGTTTTTTATTCAGTGATAATGGTAGTATTTTATGCAGTATGAATGAGTGTTTTCCTCTGTTCGTATGGGAGTATTTTCTATGGTATGAATTAGTGTTTTTATTCAGTGTGAATGGGAGTATTTTATATAGTATAAAAGCGTGTTCATGGGAGCATTTTATATTGTATGAATGAGAGTTTTATTTTTTTAGTGTGAATGGAAGTATTTTATGCAATATGAATGAGTTTTTTTTCTTCAGTTTCTATGGGAGTATTTTATATAGTATTAAAGCGTGTTTTTTATTCAATGTGTATGTGAGTATTTTATTTAGTATGAAAGTTTTTTTTTTCCTCAGTTTGTATGGGAGTATTTTCTATGGTATGAATTAGTGTTTTTCATTCAGTGATAATGGTAGTATTTTATGCAGTATGATTGAGTGTTTTTCCTCAGTTCGTATGGGAGTATTTTCTATGGTATGAATTAGTGTTTTTATTCAGTGTGAATGGGAGTATTTTATATAGTATGAAATCGTGTTCACGTGAGCATTTTATATTGTATGAATGAGAGTTTTTTTTTAGTGTGAATGGAAGTATTTTATGCAATATGAATGGGTTTTTTTTCTTCAGTTTCCATGGGAGTATTATTTTATATAGTATTAAAGCGTGTTTTTTATTCAATGTGTATGTGAGTATTTTATTAGGTATGAAAGTGTTTTTTTCCTCAGTTTGTGTGGGAGTATTTTCTTTGGCATGAATGAGTGTATTTTATATATTGTGAATGGTAGTATTTTATGCAGTATGAATAAGTGTAGGTATTTTATTCAGTTGGAATGGGAGCATTTCATGTAGTATGAGTTTTTTATTTAATATGAATATAAATAAATTATGAAATGAAAATGAGAGGGTATACACATATATTTTTACGTACGTACTTCATGCATGTTTTAATATTATAAATAAATTAAATATTCTAATTTTCTCATCCGCTCCTTCCAAAGTCATTGTACTAACATTTATTATGCATGTGTTTGTCATTTATATTCACCATACTTGAACAGTTAATCCATATTTTTCTCTTCTCAATTCATGTTAGACTGTGATAAATAAAATGTTAAATTCTTGTTACTTGATTTTTGACGAAAGCATTGCATATCCATCTTTATATTTGAGTTTGGATCTTGTTTTTTTCAATAAAATTAAACCGTATGGCTTTTTTCAACGTCTTATGTGTACTTAGTGCAAATACTACTTTGAGAAATAAATATTTGTGTATATTTTTCCGCGAGAAAGTATTTTCAATTTCATTTTCATAAATTGCATTTTTGTATATAGAATTGAATGATGCACCCATGTTTAGCTTTTAATAGCTTCTTCTAGGTTCATTGCTTTTGTGTGAATTAAAAGGCCCAATTACATTTTTTATATCTGTACCCTGCAGAAACACATTGTTTTCAATTTTTGATTCAAGCGTTGGTCTTGTAATCTTTACTGAAAATTAACGACATGCCCCGTAAACTTCGTCATTTCAAATTAAATTTCATAGGTCACCTTTTGTGGGATTGTCTGCCTACGTCCGTACCGAATAACTGATTGACGTGAGTAAGACTTTGGTATTGTTTGTTAATTAAAGTGTCTTTTTACAAAGCAATCCTTTCTATGATTTTAGACGGCGCAGAGGATAGAAACTGGCCTGAATTCAGAAAGTAAGTTTGCATTTATGGAATAGTTCACAGTTTTTAAAATATTGGATTTCGATAGTTTTAAAAAAGAGACATTTTTTCGACACTTTGCTTACTTTTGTTAAAGATATTAGCAGCGAAAGAAATTAGACGTCCGTATTACCTGAGTCATGCGGTCATTTTTTCCACCTCTATGAATGATGGCTCTATAGGGGTTAAACAAGTGATCCCTGATTGATCCATCATTTTCTGAATCACACGGTCATTTCGCCATCCTGTTTTTACCTGAGAGTACCTTCCGTGACTTTTATTATTTTAACCGCCATACCATTGATAACCAATTGTGAGGTTATAATAGCTGTTAGTGGCCGTATGTTCTATTTGGCTGACGGACGGCGACACTGTTGGTGTCATAGTGGGTAAAAATGCAAAGGTTTGCCATCTCACAAACCATAGAGGAAAATGATTATGTGAAACGGTCATTTTTCCACCATCGTCATAACTCGAAAGATACGAAAAAGTAATCATTTCACTAAGCCTCTCCAAATTGCAGGTGAGTTAATGACGTCACAGACTCTGTCCGAGCGTCTCACCGCTTCTCTGCTTCGCCTCGTCTCGCGTGGTTCGTTGTTGTTTAGTCTCGTGAGCGGCTCCTTCCCTCATTGATCGGTTCTGAACGAGTCGATTAACCTGATATCTAACGACTTCAACTACTTATGTGAGGTGAGCAACAATGTTCGTGGAAAGTATTCTCTTTTCGTTTAACTTACCTTTACATACCGTTGTATCGAATTGTTGTAATGGATCATGATTTCTGTTCTTAGCAAACGGCCCACACTCAGTTGAAATTCATGAAACAGCCTGCCTACATGTTGTAACCGCTGAAATATGCAGACGGCTGGAGCTCCATTTTCTGTTGCTGTGACCTCACAGGTGCTGTGCTTTGCTGACGGTTATAGTTGATTGTATCGACTCTAAGTGACCTTCCGTTAAGCCTGAATCATACGATCATTTTTTTCGTCGCGAAAAGTGATCACTATCGCGATCACTAGAGAGATCACTCGCCAATGATCGTCGCCGGCAATTGTTTTTCACAATCACTCTAAGGATGCGGATTCCCATCATTTTTTTCATCACTCGTCTGGTCGCTTTTTCCGTCGCTAAAACCGTCCCTAAAACCCCATATCAGCCAATCAGAACGCATTTCCGTATGGAGCGATTGCAGCGCAACGTTTGACAATCGGGGGAACGACATTGGTAAACACAAACACGCTGTATATTTTCGTTACGCGGGTCCCATGACAACGAGCTGTGATATTGAAAGTGATGCGAAAGCCGACGGCGTGAAGGACCGTGTGATTCAGAAAAATGATTACCAGAGCGATCGCTTTTCGCGACGAAAAAAATGATCGTGTGATTCAGTCTTTATCCTCCTCGCTCGCGACGTTATAGTGCGACTTCTCTGACGACGAAGGTTGGATTTCTCGTTGGTGCTATTTCTTATCGCTGGATAGCAAATCCCAACCCTAAATACTCACTTACAAGGCTTACATACGTACACAGTTGCCTATGTGACGATTATACATAGATATTAGATTTAAGTATTTGGGCGTGGAAAAATACTTGAAAATTTCATTCGAAGCTGTGCTAAAATGGGCGGATGGGATGAGCAAGGTAAGAGCCAATGAGCGCAAAGGAAAAAGGCACGTTAGCAATTACAGGGGCGAAAAGTAGATCCTAATTTAAGAGGTCCTCTCCACCTGCTGCCATACATTCACCCCTTTATATATTATATTAAGATATGGTGTGAGTAATGTGTAAGTAATATGCGCCCCAGTATACTGAAAATTCCATTACGCGGTATTTTTCATTTCCTGGCCTAAGAGTGGCGAATTAAGGGGGAAGTTCATTTAGAGAGGGCGGGCGTAATCTGTGGAATACTTAACATCCACTGCACCCTTGGCGTGATGGGGATTATACTTAGGGGGGATGGGATGGCCACCCCCCCTTCCAGCCGACGTGTGGTCTGGGGTAATGTTTGGTAAATGGCATGTCTGGAAATACATTTTACCTCATTTTCGGCACTAAAAAATGTACTCTGAATCGGATACCTAGAATATCTCTTTGATGATTTTTATAAAGATCTTCCAATATGGCAGCTATCAAAAAAAGAAAAAAATGTAAACATATTTAAGGTATTTCTAATATAAAAAAATAAAAAATTGACGCCAGCAGTTTATGAAAAACATTGGCCTTGTAAACCAAAATTGAGAACAAAATTCTCGTAGAACAACCCCACCCCTAAGTAGATGCAGTGGTTATATGTCAAAAACAGACACTTTGCCACCTTACCCTCCCTCGCTCTCTCCTACCCCCCTCTCCCACCACTAAAAAATAATGCACGACTAAGTTATTTTTTGAGATGAGGTAGTGGCTTACCGTATGTTTACTTTTAAGAAGTTTTATTAATATTATTGTTTATGATTTACAAAATCAATAATTATTCTTAAATAATTTAGTTAAAAAAATAAACTTATCAAATTTTTCCCCCCATCCGCCGAATCTGCCGCCCGGGGGGCGATCCCCCCCATCCCCCGCCCCGCCAATTGTTGGCCAGCGCCCCGTAATGCATAAATGCACCCCACTAATGTCTGGAACAATGGAGGAGGAGGCAATATTTAAGGTACAGCCACTTCCAATTAGTCGGTCCGCATATCCAACGCAGCCGTCACCGAAGTCGACCTTCGCGTATTGTTTAAGCGTTCCTTGTCCACTGGGGATCCCCCCACAGACAAACAATAGGTTGGTTTTCTATTTTTTTATTGCCTAATTCGAAAGATTATTACTCCTGCAGTATACATCGTTTCAAGACAATGAGTATCTATACTCTGCGTCTTATAATGTGAAAGAATTCTTTTCTCCAAACCGTGATTTTATCGGACGAGGGGACTATATGGAGGATGCCGTGCTCCTTCTCAGGGCCGGCCCTAGCAGGTGCGGGGCTAGGGGCGAACCCTCAGTGCTGGGCCCTTCACTTAAAATATTAAACTCTATACCCCATCTACAAACTCGAGCATTTTGATTCCCTACCACTCTCTGGCTAAGTATGTGTTCCCCTCCCAAATTCAGACTTCGCAATTACGCCGTTATGATACCATCGTATATTTTATTTTTATTTTTCACAAACGCGGGGCCCCCAAAAGCGCGGAGCCCGGGGCGGTCGCCCCGCCCTAAGGCCGGCCCTGCTCATTCCTGTAGAAGCTTGATTTATGATGCCATAGTTTAAGTATACCGGAACTAGCCACGCTTATAACTTAACGGAGTCACCGGAATTCCACGAATTATACGAAAATTTCGCGGTTTCCGAAAACGTCCTCTGCGTGCAAATCGATCCATTTACGAGAAATGTTTGCATTATTATGTTTACCATCGCGAGGAATAGCTTTGAAAAGTTATGAATTTGAATCAATTAAAACATATCCTCGAGAACTTTAATTTCGGTGAACAGCCCAAACAAGGGCGCACTCAGGAGCGTAACTAGGGGGGGGGGGGGCAAGCCATGGGATTTATGAGATTATTTCCTTGAGAAAACAGTTTTATTTTAGTTACATATCTTATACTAATGTATATAATTTTTCGTGGGTTTAAAGAATTTTTTTTGAATAGTTTCGTTTCAATTCAGTACTGATTTTGCTTAAAGACTTTTGAGATTTTTGCTTCTAGGGGGAGGGCAACTGCCCCGCCCCCCCCCCCCCCCCCAGCCCCTCGCTGGGTACGCCCCTGAGCCCAAATCATGGATTATTTCTTCGTGAATTTCGGCTCGTTCTGTCCGCGAGTGGCAACTCTTGGAAACGCATTTAAATGCGCGGCGTGTGACGCAATGTCTAGAGGCTGTCGAGGGAATCTCCATGGAAACAACCCTTTATTCCTGAGAATGAAACGCTCCGGGGCTTCCCCAGTGTTTACCTAGGTCACTATGACGTCACCGCTCGCGGTCCCCATTCAACCGTTGCCCCCTCCTCTCCCCTCGATCGCTCCAAACCACAACTAACCTCCCCTCCCACCGCAGCACAAGTAGCGCCCCCTCCCCTCCGTCGTCACGGCAACAACACACCCCTCCCCTCCTCTCGCTCAGCTGTGTCCGTCTGCTTCCCGGCCGTTCGCAGTCAAAGCCTCCGCCGATCCTGACGGAGGAGGAACGCGTCCCCCGCGAGCGAACCACCGACCGAGGAGAACACAACAAGCACCTTCCCACTTCACCAGTCGTGCTAAATGCACCATTCTGCGAACCTAAAAGAAATCGTCATATCCGTCGCTCTTGTGGATGTAACAGCATCCCCAGAAAACTAGAAGACAACCGGATCTACGAAACAGGCCGACACCCTCACACATCAAAAGAAAAAGAGTGAAGTTTAATTCAGTAATGCGTGGATGAACCCTAGTTAAAGTGTCGTGTCCTCAACGAATATAAGGATATTAAACGCAATCCCACCTCCATAGAACGTGAAGACTTTGTTGGAGACATCTTCACAAACTCTTCAAAGACACTTGTGAAGTAATTCACGCAAATTATATGACCCAGAAGTTGACATAGTGCAATCTGTACGCTGTAATCAAGTGCCCCTGGGAGTAGACTGAGACGTCGCAAGACTGGTTCGAATTGATTCATTTTGCGTTGATCAACCCAAGTGAGTTAGTGACCTGTTTGAGCCACACTTAAACGTGCCCTGGAAGCAAACAGACACAAAGTGCGGAATTATTTTCTGTCTTTTTTTGCGCCGATAAACCATAATGAGTGAGTGAGTGTAAGAGTATTGCAGAGATATTGCAGTGACTCCCCTCTCTCCGTTGACTGATCCGGATCGAGTGTTCTGCAGGAGCAGCAGCATAGCGATAAGTAAGGGCATGTCTGCTATCAATGATGGGGTTGGCGGTGCGGACAGGGGCAAGTGGAGTTCGCCCCTCGAGTTCGTCCTCTCCTGCCTCAGCTACGCCGTCGGACTCGGAAACGTCTGGAGATTCCCTTACCTGTGCTACAGGAATGGAGGAGGTAACCATTCATTGAACTATGATTATGCGGTGCTAAATTCCGAATTCCAATTAATCACGCGATCACTTTTTCCCCATCCCTTTAGCTCCAACGAAGGCGGAATGATAATGACCGTTTCATGCGATCATTTTCCGCGGTAGATCCATGAACCGTCCCTTTTTTCTATCTCTCGACACGTTTTCTGTCGCTGAAACCATGTCAGGCGCGTCTTTCTGCCAATGAAGGCCTGGTTACACGATACATTAACACGTACGGGTTAATATCTAAATGTTTGAACGCGAGAATGAACGCCAAAATGCACCGTGTAACCACCCAACTTGTGCGAATGCATGCACAGAAAATAAAACCTGTTCTAATTTAGTTCATGCATTCGTACATG
This sequence comes from Ischnura elegans, assembly GCF_921293095.1. Lineage (NCBI taxonomy): Eukaryota > Metazoa > Arthropoda > Insecta > Odonata > Coenagrionidae > Ischnura > Ischnura elegans. The sequence goes on from NC_060249.1 coordinate 3,117,529, forward strand.
TTCCGTTCGGGTCCACCAAAATCATTCATGCAAACGTACATTAACTTGTACGTGTTAATGTACCGTGTAACCAGGCCTTTAGAACGCAAGGCCGCCAAAAGCGATTGTAACGTCACCTTTAACTTTGGTGGAATAACAGGCTGTGTAAATACGGAAAGCGATGGAAAAAGGGATTGAGGCGATATGACAATGTGATTGGTCGAGAGATCACTCTTTTGGTCCCTGAAAAGCTGTCGTTGGGGTTATTATTACTCTGAGGTACTGAAAGAAATCATCGCGTGATTCAGGATTTAGATTGGTATGCACTATGTCCTTCCATTTCTCCCGATGCCATCCCTGTTCCTTTAATTACCTCATTTTCTCCTTCCGTCTGTACTTTTCTTTGTGACCCAAGGTGGCGGCCTGAATAATCCTTTCGCAGATGTGTTGATGACGTCACCAACTCCCGACAAGCGGGTCAACGCATCCTACCTCTTCCTGTGCCTCGCGCATCGTTCTCCAATAGTTCATCAATGCTTACACTTGCCTGTTGTGCTTCATTAATTCCTGGTATCTCAATAATCGTAGCCTTGGTAATATTACTTCAACCCCTTTCTCCCTCACTTACCTGAAGGAATTCTTCTTCCTAGTTTCCTTCGTTTTTAATCAATTCCAGACTTCGATTTATTTATGATACTGAAATCCTAAAATTGTTACATTCCAGGCTTCCATTTCTTCCTTTCCCCAAGAAAATTCCTAATTTATAAGCAATAGACTCAGGTTTCATTTGGTGGAGTATTTCTATCATGGTGGTAGAAATTCACGCAATATCTACCGCAATTTAATCCAACTTACATCGACCTAAGTTTGAACGGATAACGATCTTCCTTGAGCCTTGACAATTACGCAAAACCTAAGTCGGTTTAAGTTTGATGAAAGTGTGGTAATTTTCAATGTTTTTGTGAAAACTTGTGTCAAAATATCCTATTTAGAGTTCCTAGTGATAAGTTTATCCATGTAAGGGTAGTTGCACTCATACGGTGCGCAAATGACCAAAGAATATAGAAAACAAATGCTTTAATTAATTAATAGTGTGTTGTGCATTCCCAGCATACCATTGAGTTCTTCTCGGGTTTCTCTCCGCGTTAGGGCGAGCATCGCAGTTGCAAACGTTTCGTTGGGAGACTAGTCGCGCATCTTTAGTGCTGAAGATGCTGAGACATTATCCTTACGACATGTCTGCATACATAATCCAACCCGAAAGAAATTTATCATAATCTTACGCCGCGAAAGCCTTAGACAGTTTAAGACATTCCCCAGCCACTTTCTAGTTAATAGTTCCCACCCATTGAAATAATATTGGCCATGCAAGGTTAGTATCGATAAAATGCAGTGCAAGTGTCAAAATAACAGTCTACAGGAGATACGCAATCAGTCGTCCTTGCCCGTGTAGCGCAGTAGCAGATACAGAAAAAACTCAAAGGGGCGCAAATTATATTTTGTGGTATCTATACTTTTATCGTGATGAAAAACAATCATTAAATAATAAAATGCAAAGTTACATGCAAAGTTTAAGAAAGTTTTAATTATATTGATTATACACATAGACAAGACAATACCATGTTATGATATAAAAAGTTACAATTCTGGTTCTGCAATGGGGGGGGGATCTGTATCCGCCACTGGTGTAGCGATTAATTTATGATTTTTGCAAATACTTTGTCTTGTGTACTCGTCGAAGGTGACTCCTTTATCCGGCGACTATTCCGCTCGACTCGCACCCGTGGAAAGTGAATGCGAAGTACTGGGTCGATATAATTATCCAAGTTCAAGCAATTCAACTTTAACTTTTGGTTATGCCGAAATAGTTGATTTGGCCACGCAATCAAAAATTCTATTTACTGCTCGGTTTCTTTTCACTTCATTGGTCATTCATTTGATGAGGGGTCATTTGTAAGCCAAAATAAAATTAAGTTATCCCACGAAAAGAGACAAATTGTTTGTAATTTATTCTGTTTTCCGTCCTTTGCTTCACGAAGCGTATTGACTCTCTAGGGACACTAAAGTGACGATAACAGAGGCGTGATATCGTTATGAGTTTGCGCTACAGCAGTCGAATACGACGTGTAATTCAAGACTTCACAATCCCCGATAGTCGCAAATACTGTAAATGGGTCGCCGTAGTTGACGTTAAGGAAGAGGACGAACGAAGTGCGTGTTCCAAGTGCTCCGCAAGAGGCGAAAGGTACCGGTTGGAATGAAGACCGGTACGCGTGCGCACATTCATGCATTCCTCTCTGCAAGGCAATTCTCGAGAACAGCTCGCGTGTGGAGTTGTGTCGATTTGTGAGGTGAGACTTATGTTTTTTTCCTGTACTCTACCGATTGATGTATATTTGCTTGGAATGTTTACGCAGCAGGCTCTCTGACAGTCTCCCCTTACTTCATGGACTTACCTCTTCAATTCACTGTAAGGTTTACTCCTTTTCGTTCCATCTAAAAGCCCCATTATCTCCCTCGTTTACCTAACATTCTACCCGAATCTAACACTGTTTTCAACATCCCCTCCCCGCTCAGTACTTCCCCTACATCCGTACCTTCTGTCTCCTCCGCATCTCATCTAAAAGTTGCCTCTCCTCACCCATCCACCATGTCCAGCAGTTCATCGTTCCTCCTCCTCTCCGTTCACTTCACCTTCTCCATTCTTCGCCACGCCCACATCTCGAACGCCTCTAGTTTTTTCTCGTCCGCCTTCCGAAGTGTCCATGTTTCCGCACTGTAAAACGCTACACTCCAGATCAGACTTTTGATTAGTTTTTATTTAAACTCTTACATTGCAATCCTACCATAAGCTCCATCCTGTTTACGACTGCCTCATTGGCAAACGCATTCTTCTTCTTGATGCCCTAACTGTTGTATCCGTTTCCCTCTAATGTGCTGCTCAAATGTTCAGGTTTTTCCTGAGGTTTTGCTTAGGAACCTTATTTTATCGTGAGCCTCGCATTCGTTGCTTTCTATGTTTTACAAAAGGCATAGGTACCTTTGGTCTTCTTTTGGCATATTACAGAGTGCTTTTCTAACCCATCGAACACAGCCCTCATAGAGAAAAACTTAGTGGGAATAAATTACTAAAATGTAACTCTTACTCAGTGGTGTAGCCAGGGGAGGGAACGGGGGTTCCGGACCCTCCCCGAAATATAAAAACACAGTTACTTCGCATCATAAAAGAAAACAAAATATTGAAAATTCATGATTTTACAAAAGATTTCTTTGAAAAATGAAGTTTTTCGATTATGGTAAGTGTTAAAATTAGTTAAAAACCTATTACTTCGTAAGGTAAGGTGGGGTAAGTGCGACCCCTAAATGGCATATATCAATTTTAACTAGCTTAGGAAAATTTTCTAGGCTAGCTAAAAACAGGAGACTCAATGCATAATATATATGTGAATCACTGAAAAGGATAATTAGATTGAAAATCCTCTCTCTGTAAAGTGGTAATTTTAATAAATTTTTTCTTACAATCTTGTCGAGGGATCGCACTTACCCCGTACATGGGGCAAGTGCGTCCCATGGATGATGTGCAATATATTTATACATTACGCGGCACATGGGGTAAGCGCGATTAGCCTAGAAATTCAGCTGTACATTGCTTTTTAAAGTATCGAATTATGTTTGACCATTCTTGAGAGATTAACTTTTATCTTAGGTAATGAACGTAAATTTTTAGCGATTTTTGGTTAATTATGGCACAGTATGGAATTGATGTTAAATGTGTTTTTTTAATGATAGTAACAGTATTCAACTGTTACACATTAATTCAAAAGTTTATTTAAAATAGCTAGTGTGCATATAAGCTGAATAAATAAAAACAATAAAAAAGTATAAATCTTGCATATGACAACAAATCTGAATACAAACTAGATTGTAATGAACAAAGAATTGCATCTCTAATGCAACTTACGTTATTAATATAAAAAAGCAAAATGAAGAAAAACTCATGGTCTTCAACCAATTGAATATTTATTTGTTTATTTTAAGTTGTACCCCGGGAAAGATAGGCAAAGCGTTAACTTTCCTCAACGGCCGACAGAGGGCTTGGGTAATATTTTTACGACACCTTCCCTAGGTATTTCGCTGCGATCTTCATTTCCTGGATAGGTGAAACTTATAAAGGCAAACCACGGGATCACCTGATTCATTCCCCCGAACGAAATTCCTGGCTAGGTCCCTGCTATTACTCAAATTTAACTATCACTCGCACGAGCAAAAAAAGTAAAAACTACTTTTTTTGTTGCTTCGTATACAAGTCAAAATTACCAAAGATGTCATCGTTAACAGTAATTTAATTAATTTCACTTTGTTACATCTAATCACCAATTACAACTAATCGAATATGAGGCACTCTCAATACTGACTTTTAGAGTGAATTTCGCTTGTCAGTTTATGCTTTGCATTCATTCGCGAATCCAATTGCAGATGGTGGCAGCATCGCCTTTGGCATAGAGGTGCACTCTTCATCGCCACCCTTATAAAATGGCGTGTGGTGTAATGTCACTAGCCTTTTTTTTTTTAGAGAAAAAGATTTTCGTACGAATTTCCGCCTAGAATTAAGTCGTTTATTGTTGTGAGATAAAACGAATTCCTGAACAAATTCGTTCGGCAAAACGTCTCTCTTAATTGATCGTATATGTCGGATCTAGAAGCATGTTGAGGTTCCAAGATGATTTTCTCCTTGTCGCTCAGGAAGATATCTGCTCTTTAAATTTATCAGGCAATCCAAGCCAGGGGCCGTATTCTGTATTTCGTCGGTACCGCACCGGTCGGTTTCCCTTCCCAGCCCACCGACAGCACATCATTCCGTACCGACGACGGTTTCCATACCGACGACGGCTAATTCAGCGATTCAGTATGGTCGTCGGTATCAAACCAGTCGGTACGGTTCCTTCTCCTTCCCAAACAGGGAAAATCCGAATATATCCGAAGTTAAACGTGTCTCCACCAATGAAAGAAGGGTAAAAACAAGTGAAGACTCATTGGCACAGTTTGTTGTCGTCATTCTCAATCTTTTTATTTGCGGAATAATTACGACTTATTGGTAGATTAAGATAAACGATATTGGATAAGTTGTTAACAATGCTTATATAATGTGTGGTAGTAATGCTGTACATACAGAATCGAAGGAAACAATATTACAACATCACAATAAAGTTTGTATGTGATGGAGATTGTTGTTGCTGGAATGAATTATTGAAACTATCCTTGAGATCGTAGTTTCTTTTTTAAAATATTGGTTCCGTATATTGCTATTTATTCATGATTTGGTAATATAGTTGTCATTAAGTAAGTTCCGTAACATACCATGGAACGTGAACGTAGGATTCAAAAGCAAATGTAAATGTCATATTAGAGGAACAAGTCACGAAATTGTTATAAAAATATGGAACTGGGTGTAATTAAAAGAAGTGTAATGACGAGGAAGTAAAGAAATTGTGATTGGGTGAAATACATATGTTTAAGTTGCGCATTCCAAGTGAGAGAAAATGATAATATTGCGGTAAACCTCATACTTATTAACAAATATCTTCTTTCATCGTCAAGGGAATCAATGGCTGACGATAAAATGAAATATAGTTGCCTGTTACAGATGAAAGAAACTGATACCGTTGTGGCAAACTTCATACTTAAATAAAAAGATCTTATTTCTATGCCGAGAGAAACGCCAAATGATGATTGAGTGAAATAATAGTTGCCTATTCAGAGTGAGATAAAGTGATAACATTGCGGCAAAACTCATATTTAATCAAAAATATCTTTTTTATGTCAAAGGAGCAAATAAATGATGATAGAGTGAAAGAAATCCTATTACAAGCGAGTGAAAGTGGTAACATAAATGAGAGAAAGTCATTATATAGTGGCAAAGCTAATGTCTATTAACCAATATCTTATATTTATGTCAAGGTAATCAATATAGATGTTGACATAGTGAATTATAGAGGCCTATTCGAAGGGGCAGAAAAAGATAACATTGCAGCAAACCTCATTATTTACTCGGCGATGAGAAAAAAAACAAAATAAAACGTACAATTCGCACCGGGGAGTTGATGAAACCCACTTGTCGGTGGCCGTACCGACACCTTTTTGCTGTCGGTACGGCTACCGACGATCTCTCGCCCTCACGTCGGTGCCGCACCGATCGGGTTCGTACAGAATCGTACGACTTCTTACCGGGAGTCGGTGTGACGTCGCACCCGACGAATCGGTGCCGCACCGATCGGTTTGGAGTTACAGAATACGGCCCCAGGTCTCCGAGGCATCCGAGTCTCTAATTCATATTGAGTATTGGGCTAGAAAATGCGAAAAAGCGACTGAACTGCGCAGACCTACTGTTTTATTTACAATTCCCTTTCCTTGCCAACTAACGAATACAGCCTTGGTTAATTATGTCACTCAACTGCTACACGGCGGTAGATTGTTCAATAATTGGTATCGAAAAGTCTCTTTTCTATATATTTCTTTTGCTTTTCTTATACACATCGCATTCGGGGTCCAGTTTGAGGAAAGCGATTTTTAAACTTTGGAATTTTGTCTGTCAGCAGTGCGATGTATTTCGTGGTGTACATCGATATAATTTATGATTTGATATACCTCCGTCTCATCCGGTCTCATTTTGATGATGCAGTATTAATCATTCTTAACTTTGGCTGTCGTCTTGAAATTTTGAGCACGCCTTAGTTAACATCGCCTTATTTTTTAAGCATAAAAATATTTCATCGGAAGTACTGAGGTGAATTTTTTGATACAATCAAATGTTGACAAATGACATCTGTATATACGTATCCAGTAATTTTCAGGATTATGTTTCAAGTTTTAAACGAGCAACCTCTCAGCAGAACAGACGTGTCGAGCGAAAGATGCCGACTGGTCAAGACTTCGTGGCCCCTCAAAGCGCAGAACTGCGGCGAGTGGAGGGGAAAGTGGCTGTGGAGGGGGAACTTGGGAGGGGAGGGGAAGAGCTTTGGACCGACAATGAGAAGTCTTACAATTAGAGAATGGAGAAAGAGTCAACCTCAAGGTATACCCGACGGCAGCGCCACGTACGACTAATATCGGTACTGCTTCCATTTTCTAATTGCCGTTTTCGCAATAAATAAGAAGTAATTGATGAAATCTTTTATTCTACCAAAAAGGTTGACTCTTTCTGTCGATTAGTTTTGATTACATACTGAGGAATTGAAGAAATCTTGTAGTCGTAAAGTAATTGAGGAAATCTAGTAGTCTACCAAAAGGTTGACTCTTTCTGTGGATTTGATTTGATTACATGCTGTGAAATTGATGAAATCTAGTAGTCTACCAAAAGGTTGACTACTACCTTTCGTCCATTCACCGCCATTGCTTTATTTTTGTTTGTGTGGTTTCCCTGCATATTTGCACGTAAGTATTTAATTATCCGTTTTGGCGCTGCCGTCGGGTATACCGGAGGGTTGACTCTTTCTCCATTCGGAACGACTCGACAATGAGAGTCAACTTCAAGTGTAGTGTAGTCCCGAGCAAAAATGACGATTGTATCCTCGGGCGAAGGCACGCATTCAAATTAGAGTTGCCCACTCCAACAAGCGAAGTCGTGCTGTAGCCGAACTCTACGCGCCCTCGCAAGAGAGCTCGCATATTAGTGTACATGCATGCTTTCTTTTTGCCTTAAAATATGCATATAGACAAAAATTAAAGCCAATATTAAGGCAAAAATACACTCGTTACTCTTACACTAAACCCTATTATTTTCCGGCCGGTTTCAGCACTTTAGTGCCATTTTCAACTGTAAACAAAGTGCAAAATTGAGGGTTGAGCTTCTACGGTCTCGGAACTGTAGAAAGGAAAAAACTCAATGATTTGGTTTTCCTTGAGTACGATGAGTACTTTTTTAGCCGAAATACGTATACGTGTGATTCCTCGTCCCCTTGCTGATCCCCGACGACGCTCCCTTGGAGAAATATATTTTTTCTCCCGGAAGATTGAAGCCATTTGTAGGTGAGTGAATATGTGAATGAATGCTTATTGAGTGCGTGTGTTTCCACAAATTACTGGATATCCCTAACGGGCCTATCCTGTGAAGATTTCCGGTTTTTAGTGGAGCGAGAATCCTTAGTGGAGGTCCCTACAGCCCCCACAAACAAAGGATCTTGTTGTGTATGTTTTTTTGTGATTGAATGTGTGTTTTGGGCTTTCCGGTTGAGAGGCTGGTGTTTGGTGCGTGCGGTGAATTTCTCCCCCCGCCCTTCCCGCACACCAACGCAGTGACATTTTTGACTTGCAAGGTGGACGAGCCGTGGGAGAATTATGTATACGGCCATTTGAGTATTTTCCTTTCTGTAGACATGGGATTGTTCTAAATACGATATGAGTTTCTAGATGGCGTTTAAGCGAGTTATCCGGGAGAAAATAATAACGGTCTGAGCGATATGCAGGTAGCCATGCGTCCCCTCAGGAGGGCGTCGTGTCCTTGTGCAGCTGATGGTTGTGTTTCCATAGTGAGTGATTGGCGCATAAACCTTTGATAAGTGGTCGGGGGTGGGGGACGGGAAATACTCACATTTTTTTCTCGTCGCTGCCTTTCCTCGCGTGCTCAACTCACCACACGTTTTACGGCGAATATTTCCGCGTAATATTTACTGAGTCTTTAAATGTGCATTCCTGCTGTTCGGATCCGCGGCTGTATTGCAGGAAGTTCAGAGAGGAATGGGGCTCAGGGATGGGGTGTTTCACTCTGGTTTCCCTAATTTGCGCTCAAATCCAGATGACGTCATAGATTTAGCCAAATACGGGCATTTTTTAGAAGTTGAATGAGTGACCGCCTACGGCGCGCGAGTAACGGCTCACTTTGATGGCTCAAGAGAACGGCTCATACGTATCGCATTATCTCGGAGTGAGGGTGGACAGATAGGACTCACACTGTGGGAATACACCACTATAATCTTGCAATGGGAATTGCATCCGGCGGCAATCTTGAGAATAAGTCGGATGTGTACCAAATACGAAATGACTTACACTTCATTGCCGCAGAGAAGATAAATACATTGAGTGTCATTGAAACAAGAGGTTTCCCTTGGGTTATGCCTGGGTAATTTTAAATGGAAAGTGCTCAGTACGATGTGATTGGAGATCATGTACGCTTAACTTACCGTGCACTTTCATACAAACCCACTCAGCTCTCACAATTAAGATTAGCTGGTATCGAGTAAGATAAATACTGTCCGTTCAACCGCAACTGGTATCTTCAATTACTGGCAACGAATCCAATTACGTGTATGTATTCGCAACTTGTAAATGTGCAGCAACGAATCAGTCAGTTTTTGCTCCTAAATCATCGGCACTAGCTCATTGCAATGCATCCGATCTTATTATTTTCTTAAGAAATATGAATTTTCCGATCAACTAGACTGTATACGAAAATTTTTCCGTCTGGATGAATCTGTTCTTATCATTCACAATGAGGTGATTCTTGTAGTTGATTGCGGAGCACTAACCTGAACCTCTTCTTTTCCATATTTTCTTCACATTGGTGCTTTGTGTAAAAGTGGTCCAGGATTATTTTGTTACCGAATGCCTCATCGGCAAAGGGGCTTCTCTGATGCCTGAGAAAATGGCCATCTCCTCCACGGATTGTAAGGGGTTTCTGCAGTCGACCTCCACATTTGTTATCATCAAACGTGGATTTGATTGGGTAATTATTGGTCGACACTCGCGTTTCAAAACGTTGCGAAATTCGTGGGAAATTGGCTGTAATTAAGGCTGTTAGCGAAATCTAGTGGTGGTGTAATACATCGAATCTAAAGCTTTTCAATGCTATTCGTCGTGGAAGAAGACATTCAGTATAAAAAAGATTTTGGAAATCACTAAAAGAATCATTGGCTCAATAATCGCCTGTATACTTGGCACAATTTGATCCATTAATAATATTTGTAACATTCTACTTTAGGTAAATTTATTATTGTATCACTTCGACAGAAATTAATATTGGAAATTATTGTTGCGATTATTATGATTGTATTTCCTGTAAAAAATTTTGACTATTTTTTGAAAAATTTTCATATGTTTTAAGTAAATCATTTAGCTCCTTGGCTAATTTATTTCAAATAAAATGGTTAGGTTTAATGCGCTTATTCTACCGTGCGAAGAGGTTCCTTGGGGAGCGAGATGTTCGCTTCCCTCGTACCTACTGCTCCAACCGATTCTAACATCCTATAAGCATTGGTATTTATTCATCTATTTACGCAATTTTAAAGGTCAAACATTAAATTAGACCTTTATCTAACATTCAGATATGTTATTAGCAGCGGCGGCGGCTGGAATCGCTACGGGATGTAAAATTAAAAACTTAAATAACCGTGAGTTTCGAAGCAAGTCCCTATAGCCCGCGAGACATTTCCACTCTACATAAGTGAAACGTTCTTTGTGCTTTTTTCCAAGCTTATGAAGTCCATTAACTTCCAAAATTATAGTGAAAACTATCGTTTCGTATCTTGCGACGACATGGAAATACGTATTGATATTGAAATATCATAATTACACTCGGCTCACCTGATACGGACCACGTAATAACTTTGTGGACCTACGGGATTATACTCAATAAATCTCCGCATATCTCCTCGCAATATCCCTCTCGTCCGTTTCAGGATTTTCGATAGTAGTTGGATTCAACTCGATTATTTTAAATGATTATTGTCGAAAATTCGTCACTTGATGACTTTCCTTTTTATCTAGGCGCAGCAACGCAAGCCATTATGAATTGGCAGCGTTAAGAACTACGAGTTACTATAGTCATTAAAATAAAAATAAAATGAAGTAAATAACTTTGTACTTTCTACACAAATTTAATATTTAGCGACCGGTCTCGGCGTGTTCTACGTCATTTTCAGGCTAGACTGCGAACTGCATTAAATTTTATTATATCATGTATAACTTTTGCAAAGTTAATTCACCTACAATAAAATTCACGAGTTACTATAGTAGGTTCGCTTGTTCTCCGGACGTTTTGTGGCTACGATCGTAATCACGATCGTTGTGTGAAGCAAGTCTAAAAGGAATCTCGGCCATCAAGTAAAGCAATCGGTGAAAAATTCGCAGACCACCCCAAGAACTAGTGAGGTTCCACAATGCGATGAGTCGATTGGACACCTGATGCTCGGTTTAAATCCAATCGGACGGGGGGCGCTCAAAGCCAGCGACTCAGTTAGGGGTGCGGTCGATGGCGGCGATTGGCCGGTGGTGGGGGGAGTCGGGAAAAATTCTGCACTCTGAAAATGGCATTTTAATAGATTGAAACAATGTTAACTTCCAATAAAAGATCAATGAAAAATTAGGCTCATGTGTTGTGCATCAACAAATCACGCTATTGACAACAAAAATAGTTTCGATTTTGAAAACACCAGAATTCATCATACAGAACATCTTTTAATTAGAATTTTTTTTAAATGGTTATATTTACAAAAACATTAATAGCTGCCATAAAATAAGTAACTCTAGGAACTGTATTTTCATCTGATAATATTTATTATGTAACAGTGTAAAGTAGCAACAAAAAACAAATAACTTTATGATATTTCAGTTGATTCACGTGCATTTTTGTACTGCTGAAAATGTTTTTTTTTTCCGCGTATTGTTAAAAACGGTGGCACATAATGTCCTTCAACAAAATCCTTTCCATTTCTGTGTGATGTCTCTTGCAATCCAGGTATCCTTCTCCTATTCCTTCGACAGCAATGTTTTGCCCATTTGCAACTGTTACGAATTCTCCTTTGTTGCAATTTAACTTTTATAAAGACATCAATTTCATTTCTAATGTGACCCGTAGCTCCAGAATCGGCATAACACGATGGGCAAGCACCTAGCAGTCACTACATCCATTGCGCTTCGCCCATGTCTCCTCTCATATTAAACTCCCTCATCCTTGCTTTCCACTCTCCACAAATCATCTTATTTCCTGCAAACGAAGCGTTCCGTTTCTTCATAAATACCTCTTTCGGGTTGCCTAGATTCTTGGGGTTTCCGTGCCTTCAAAGATTACTCCGATTGCAGATTACATGATTCATCTTTCTTTATAGCTTCATCCTTACACTTGAATTCGTCCGCTATTTTTCCTTTCACGGATTCCAGTGTAAGTTTGTCATCCGAACGCGTATCGAGGGTCGTTGCAAGAGTATTGTAATCGCATCTGGTAAACCACCAAGCGAAATAGCTGCTGCGTGAAAATCTTTGAAAATTTATCCTAAGCCCCGCAAAATTTCGATAAATTCTAGGGTCAATCGGATGTATTCGTACATTGCTTGACTTTTTCATTATTAGATTTTTCAAATTATTTGTAATTTATTGCTATTAGCCCTTAAATGCACTTTTTATAATTCCAACCACATTTCTCGGGTAATATTGTACTTGCATATGTATCTTATTTGACCATCCTGAATCGTAAGAGATATAGTATTTTGTGCTTTTTTTCCATCCTATCTCGGATTTTTTTCTGGTTTCTCTTCATTAAATACTTTTCATGTACCTTTTCTTATTAGTACTTTCTTCATCTTTACTTTCCATTGTTGATAATTCTTATCGTTTTACTTCTGGACGATTATCTTTCACCATGAGCTTCTGGCGCCATTATTATGAATCTTCCGCTCTGCTTCTTTACTTTAAAATTCTTTTTCTTCTTTATTAACCTCTCTAATAATTGGATGCTGGGCCCATTACCTATTATAATTGCGTAGGATAAAGATGGAATGCACTGTGTATTTTGCTTAAAGCATTATTTTCTTCCCTCTCAAGATGGCGACAACAAAAACAATAAACAAACTGTTTCTAAGTAACTACTGTTGATACTTCCAACACTTATACCTTGAAAGAACTGTGATTTAGTGATATCGAAGAATTCCTTCTTTCGTAAAACTGCCGTTCAACATCATATCACCAGCTGCATTTCCGATAGTTATATAAAAACGACAGTGTTTTTAAATAATCGATGTCGCGAGTGTCGATCGCATGTATTCATGATCGAATCCTATGGGTGGTTGCGCTGGAGGCGGCCTCGATTCATCTCCTGAGAGACGGTAGGTGCTCAATAGGCGACCCGAGAGAGAGAGACAACGGCTAGAGTGACGCAACACTTGCGCCGTGTGATGTGAGAGGGAAGTGCAGTGCCGTGAGAAAGGACGAGGTCGGGCGTGCGAACAGTAATTAACGATGGCATTCCACTGAGGCAGTCGCAGTGCCATAGAGAGGGATTAACCACCCCCTGAAATGAGTTACCATGACAAGTCTACCATCCCCTTCAATAAATCCCGTTATTCTGAGATTCACTCGCAACAGTTAAAATATACATCATTATCATCACCTCATTATTATTATCGGTCAACAATCCTAAGATTGGTTTGACGCAGCTCTCCACTCAATTCTCCTATCAGCTAATTTTTTCACTCCTACGTATTTCTTCTCTTTCACATCCTTCTTTACCCGTTCCATATATTTAATTTGAGTTTCTGCTTCCTTTTCCGTTCTTGCCACAGTGGCGGATACGTATGGGGGCTGCGCCCCCCCTTGTTGGGCCGCCCGTATTGCCAAACATTACAGAACCACAATAGTAAATGTTTTATATCATAAAATGGCATTGTCTTGTATTTCTACATAATCACCTTAACTAAAACCTTCTGAAAATTTGCCTGTGACTTGATTATTTTTATTACGATAAAAGTAAAGGTAACTCAAGGTATCTTTTGCGCCCCCCCCTTGAGTTTTTTGTATCTGTATCCGCTACTGTCTTGCCATCTACTAGTCCCTCGACGATTGTCTTCACCAGGTCAGGATACCGGCCTATCAGGTTGTTCCGTCTTCTTATCATGGTTTTCACAAGGCGTCTCTTCTCTTCTTAGGACTAACTCATTACTTACTAGTTCGATTAATTTGATCCTCATCATCCTTCTTTAGCACCAAACAAGAGCACCCATGAGCATAAAAATATGCATGCATGGGCGATGAACATTTTTCTGCGAACAGTCATACACCTATAAAAAAACTTTGTGTTTTGTTGGTCGCAGGAAATAATTTTGGGAAAGTTCAATAAATTTCGGGGGTGCTAAAGGCCTGTCATAGCATCCCTCGCTACCTTTCCGATCCAGTGAAATATCACGGTCACCGTCTGATAGGTCAAAGTTAAATTGTTATGTATGCTGGGAGCTAGTCAAAACTTGTGGTATATGGGCTATTGGCGTCTCAAACGTTGACATCGCTCGAAGGCTAAGTCGTCGAAAAGCAAAAAAAAAAAAAAAAATGTTTAATCGCCATGACTACCACCCGCGAAAGCTTCAACGAATAACTGTTTCTGATATTCAAATGGAAGTAAGTGTCGTAAATATTTTAAGCAGCGCGTGTTTTAATGGCGTGTTATTTACTTGATGCATCATAAAACATTTGAACAAACGTAGGCATTGATTTTGTCTGTTGAGTAATTACTGCTATCGTCTAGTTAATATATTTTGTTTGCGGAAATTTTTTTGCGGAAAGAAAAGAATTTTGTAAATTTTGAGCAATAACAAGGAAGAATTTAATAGTACACAGTGCAGCCTCAGGCGAGATGTAAAATACTCTCCGGAACGCAACCTCATCCTCCACTTTTATTTAGACTATGGCCCACTCGAAACGCGGAAATACGCTTAATCCAGTGGTAGATTATCTTATGGCAGGCGTTAATAAAGTCCGACTTTCATATATTGTCGCACGCCTCATTTTATTAAACAATTAATTTAAACTTCAAGTCATTTAAAATATTTATTTACCGGGGAAAGCATCAGTATTATTTAAAATGGAATCTCAGGCAATCATTACCAGAAAAAATAATAAGTTCATTTTCTTCCACCTGTATAATTACTTATGGCACAATTCGATAAAAATGTGCAATTACATAAATTCGCTCATTTTATTTAATGGGGTTTCGTTTATATAAAAATAATTGTATCCTAAGGGGAAAAATAACCAGATAAATTGCAAATGAGGCATATTACGGTCGATTTGTTTCTCTGAACGACATGTTAATGTACTAGATAAAATTGTTTTGAGCGTTTCATGAGATGTCTGTAGCGATTCCTTGAATAGTATGATGATTATTAAATAGAATTATACGTCACTAGCCAAACATTAGCAACCCAAATGACGATATTTGAGAAAATTTTAAAGTAACCCCTTTAAGGACATACTCGAGAACAGGCATACTAATTTCGAACAGATGACTATCGAAATTAGGATGTTCCGGCGTATACATTTCGGAGGCTACACACAGTAGTGGTATGAAAATTAATTCAGTCTTTTCGATTCGACAACTTGTATAGAGGAAAGAATTAAGAGTGGACCCAAATCCTGAATCATCAGTCCGCGCGTTCCCCGCCAAGAAGTCGTAGGAATGTCCTCTCGCCGGGATGGATGCTGGCCAAGATGAGGCGAGAAAAGCGCAACGATTCGATTGACACGCTTGCCTCATTTCCCTGCCGAGGTCTTCTCAAAGTCTCCAAGGCCCAGACATGCAAGTAATGCTATTATTCTGCTGCTCCCCTCGCATTCCGAGATAATCGTCTGTTGCTCTGACCCCAAATCGCAATTCAAGGAACTCATATGGGTCATCACACCCAAATTCATCCACGTGCATGCTCATTGGGTGACCGATTTACAACGAATTCCGCTTATCCTCTTCATTTGATCATCATTATCTCTCTCCTCTCTCCATCGAATCGCCAATTATTCTGCCAAATCTTCCTGAAAAACAATCTTCGCTTAAGAACAACTAAACAACTACTGAAAAATGTAATTTACGTACATAAATACGAATATATTTCTCTCTTTGTCCGATTGGATTACTACAACAATCATTGGATCACCAGAAGACGTAAAACTTACGCAATTTTTTTCTATGAGAAGGCTTTAATGCCATTTAATTTGTGTCATTGAATGTACATCCCTCTCCCCTACATAGTTCGTGTGCTATGAATTGGGTTCTTTGCAGCGGTTTAATTTTATGCTTTTTGAAAGCACTTTCACTCAAACGTAGAAAGGATCGGAATTTCTTCCTCGGATTGCCGAAAGGATGACGTTACCATTCACTTATATTGATATTCTTACATGCTTCGTATTAATGGAAAGTACAAGGTTGTAGCTGAAAAATATCGCATTTTTCGCTGTAATCAACGGCGCGCCGAGAAGGGTATGTTAAATACGCCGCGGCGTATTTAACATACCCTTCTCGATCAGCAATTGGTGAGCTATTCTTACATGTAACACTACTAACTAGCGTGTTGCTTCTTGTGCTCGCCATTTCTGAGTTCCCATCTCTTCATGCTTGTCAAAATAAACGGAACAAGCAGCCTCCTTCTAGTTTTACTACTCTATTGATTACATTTCATTACAGAGAATTATCTCTTCACACTTATGCCCAGGGTTTTTTTTTAGGTATTCGTAGGAAATATTTTCAGCGGCCAACGCAGCGGTGGTCCTCTTTGTCGTTTATTTTGTCGCCTTCGATTCGTACTCTCGTTAGAGCTTCTGCCACGAGGTTCGTATGCAACGTGTGAATTCTGTGGTGGACTTCTGTTCCTTTTGGGTTTTTAGGTCACCTGCCGTTAGTGGTCGCTTGCGTTTCCCGGCGCTCTTTGCAACCAAATGCTGTTAGCCCGTTTCTCCGAATCGGCGCGATTCTCTTTGCCCTCTTTTTCTTTCTTTTCCTCCTCCTGATAAACTCCCCCTCCTCCACGTAAAGAAAAACACTGTCCATTTCAAAAGTATAGATACCCGAGTTGGAAGCGCTGTAGCGCAGAAGTGAAATATTATTCGATTAAAACGTAATTTACATTAAGATAAAGGTAGTTGTATTCTGAGCTGTACGATGGATATAAAAATTTGTCGTTAGTTTTTGAAGGTATGTTTAAAAACGGAGGACAGTTATTCCCGCACTTTCTGCGCAGTCACAAAATTTGCGCCCGTATAAAACCAAAGATAATTATGATATGTATTTTAAATTAATACCAGTCGTAGTTATTGATTTTATACCTTATATTCGAAAATTTCAATGATAATAGATGCAATAATGCGAAATAATTTTTCTCGGGGACTAAAAATCGGAGAGATTTTAGCGATGGAGCGTCGAGAGCGTTTGGACTTTCTCTCATTGTGATGCATTGTGCAAATGATTGTGGAAAATGTCGCTTACTTTGCATTGGATTGGGATTGAATTCACTTTTTCCCTCGGCCATTGACGGCCGGCTGGCGGGCGATTTCCTTGCCGCGGCCGTTGCTGTCGTCCCATTGCTATCTATGCTGCAGTCTTTTGTTTTTCGCACAAGAGGACTACATTAAGGAAGTCCCGGTTCGATCCATAACAGCTGGGAGCTATGATTTCACTTTCCACGCTTCTCAATTGGTTTTCAAATATGTCGGAAGCGCGATCCCTTGCTCTCAATAGGAACATGTTTAAATAAATGAAATACAAGGTCACGATTTCGTCCAACAGCGACTCTTATGATGTCCACTCTTGGACGAAACGGTCGCAATTTCAAGGAAAACTTCAAATAATATCGTGTTCGAAGCTTGAATCTCGAATGACTGATCCACGTATATTAGTATTTTTTATTTTAGTTAATTAATTTTAATTTTTTAATTAATTAATATTAGTTTTAGCCTATTTTCTAGTGAATATCAGAGTATTCTGGATGGCAGTTCTCTACACCATTCCCTCATATGTAGTGCATTATAAACAATCCAGAGGACTCTGGTGAATATCTCATCGCTGTGCCATCTATGACGCGAGTGGCGACTTAAGTGAACTCTCTGCAAATAGTGGTGGGTTATAACGCATCCGATGGCGATGAGAGTAGAGTGATGAATTGCTTCTCAATATTTACAATAGGTTACTTTCAATTGAGAGAAATGGCATTGAATAGATAGGAAGCATTCGACGCATTGAATCATCACATCAATGTAAATTTGGTTTGTTCACCCCAGGACCGGCCCTAGCAGGTGCGGGGCTAGGGGCGAACCTTCAGTGCGGGGCCCTTCACTTAAAATATTAAACTCTATACCCGATCTGCAAACTCGAGCATTTTGAGTCCCTACCACTCTCAGGCTAAGTATGTGTTCCCCTCCCAAATTCAAACTTCGTAATTACGCCGTAATTATTCCTTTTTCATAGTACTATTTTTGTCTAGCACGGACTTAACAATACATTAATAGTTGAAATTGCGTTTTCAAAACTGTCGTATATTTTATTTTTTTTCATGAACGCGGGGCCCCCCGAAGCGCGGGGCCCGGGGCGGTCGCCCCGCCCTAAGGCCGGCTCTGGTTCACCCCAACGTATTGCTTATTTCCCCGCAAAACTCGGTTCTCTCTGGCGTCAGCGGCGATTTGTAATGTTGGGAGAGAAATATAGAGGACTCTGCTTTATATGTGAGTAGTATGGATGATAAATCCTGAAGATGTCACCACCAAAAGTGGCTAAATCCAACGTTGCGTGGTCCACGAATGGAAATGGCGTCAAAATTGTTTGATTAGTGTTGAGAATGCAAACTAGAGGACTCTGGTGCGGAGTGGGTGCCGGCATATTTAATTGCCGGCTGGGTAATCCTCTCTGTTGTGATGAGTATTGTTGTCGTGGCAAATTGACGGCTTCCCTTGCGCGCAGTGTTTTGTTTCTTGAGCCGGTGAAGCCAAAGTCGTTCTCCCGCATCCGGCTTGCCAAAATTTCCCCTGCTGAAACACCGCACCACACCACAAAATGATAGCCTGCGAGTCACTTCGAAGGTGTCGGGCAGGGGTTGAGGGGAGTAGTTGGGTATTTCCTTTCACCCAAAGTGCACCAGGCCACGTGGCATCGCGTCGCTCGATCGCTTTCCGTGTCGTGGCAAAGAACGATCCATTTGTTTCACTACTAGCAGTATTTTCAATCACGAGCTATTTCGCCTCGGAAAGTTATGAAATTATGATAGATTATGTTGTTGCTAATTTAAATTTCGGGGAGAATTCGCAATTACAGCTTATTATCCCTTGAAAAACGGATTGCTCGGTGCGACGCTGTTGGCGACTTATGCAAAAAATCATAAAATTGCACTGTGAGTGACACCTAGCGGCCGACTGAAGACTGACTTGGGGCTAAGGGTCATTCCATTTCAAACCGCCCTATTTAAATAAAATTTGTGGCCCGACATTTTTAATCATCCTGAATTTTTTTATCATTGGTTCCCTACAAGTAGACAATCACAAAACACTATTTGAAAAAAAATATACGAGCCATTATTTTTTTAGCAGACATTTTGAAAAGGGTGTCTGGGAAAATTTTGATGATAAATGTGGGTTTCGTAAAGTTTAATTTCGAAGCTATTATAAAAGATATCAGAATATTAAAAAAAACAGTGTGTTCAGGATGAAAGAACGTTATAAAAGACAGTCAGACAAAATCTTTCAAGTTCAAGACTACACTCGCAAAACTCTCACTGACTTGTTCGCATATGATAATTCATGACCGAAAAAGGTTATTGATTTACATTCCTCTTGTATATTTTTGTGTTCTTTCCATTTTTAAATGCATAAATTTTAAGTTCAATAGATGTAATAATTAATTTTTGTTGGCATAGGTCATAGGTGTTTCACATCTTGCTATGTTATATTTCATTATTGATTTTTTTGCTGATTCAAAATATATCTGGTTTTAAATAAATTTTTATTCTAAATTTAGGGCAGGCCAGAATTAAAAAAATACTATTTTAAATGTAATTTCAATGTTTTAGATAAAAATCATTGTTTATATAATTAATAAATCAAGCCCTTGCGTGCTAACTTACAATGCACAAGCCCTTGTTTGCACTGAGGGAGCGTGTAGAATGGCTGTGCTTTTACTGAAATTCACTGTTCTACTACTCTTAAATGTAGTTGAGTCTCAGTCATAATTTTTTGTGAGATATTTTTTTGTGTGTATAGAACATTCAGTAAAATTTTCACTTGTTGTCATTCAGTCCCTTTTTAGATATCGAACTGCTAAAATTGACGTTAAAAGGCTTTCGGCATTGCTTGAAAAGCTCTAGAAAAAGAAGTGCATTCCCAGTGCTAAAACTTTTATTGCAAGTAGTTCTTTAGGTATTCAACTCATGTATTTTCTTTACTTTACTAGTGAGACTCGTTCACCTCATAAAAATTTATGGTGTTAAGAAGTTAGTATTGATAAATTTTTCCCAGTTTTTACGGAAAGATTTTGAGTGACTGTCTTTTATGATAGAAAAAAAGATTTCCTAAAGTTCTTTTCATGCTGAACACAACGGTTTTAGGATTATTCTGATATCTGTTATAATAGCTTCGAAAATAAACTTTATGCAATCCACGTTTTTCATCAAAATTTGCCGTGCCGCCCCTTTTAATAGTGACTACCAAAAAAAATAATGGCTTGTGTATGTTTTTCAAATAGTGTTCTTTTGTCAGACAATTTAAAGTTGGAGTAGCTGCGCCTCCTCGGGATAATAATGTGGTGGTTTCCCCTTTCACAGAGAAGGATTTGAAGAAGACGTTGACAAACATGGAAAGGACAATGGCCAGATATCAGCTGAAAATCAACAAAAAGAAGACTAAGATATTAGTTTGCAGCAAAAGAGAGGAGGCTAAAACAAACATCAACCTAGGACAGCATAAGCTTGAAGAGGTGAACGAGTTCTCTTACCTGGGAAGCCGAATTACCAGCGATGGACGGAGCAAGAAAGAAATACACAGTAGAATAGCTCAAGCGAATAGGGCTTTCTACAAAAAGAAGAATCTTCTTACAGCTGAAAATACCAGCATAGAGGTAAGGAAACAATTCATCAGATGCTACATATGGAGTATGTTTCTCTATGGAAGCGAGGCTTGGACGTTGACAGCAGCAGAGAAGTCAAGAGTGGAAGCATTCGAAATGTGGTGCTACCGAAGAATGATGAAGATAAAATGGATTGACCATGTGAGTAACCATGAAGTGCTAAGGAGAGTAGGAGAAAAGAGAAGCCTCCTAGAAACATTAAGCAGAAGACAGCAGGGACAACTTAGTTGGCCACATTTTGAGGCACGATGGTCTGATGAATACAATCGTAGTAGGACAAGTGGAAGGCAAAAAGGGCAAGGGACAGCCCCGAATGAGTTATATCGGACAGGTTATAAAGGATGTAAAAGAGAATAAATATGTAGCTATGAAGAGATTAGCGGATAGGAGAGAGAAATGGAGAGCTGCGTCAAACCAATCTAAGGATTGTTGACTGATGATGATGAGTGTTTTTTTGATTGAGTTATAGTAGGGAACTAACTTTAAAAACATCAGGATAATTTAAAATGCCGAGAAACGTTGCCTAGGTGATTTGAAATGGATTGATCCTTGAACGATGAGATAAAAGCAGAAAGAAATGGAAAATCCATTGGGTATCTTGTCGTTGGGCATCTTATGCAATAATCAGAATTGAAAAAAAGAACTGTGGTTAGTCGTAGTTACTTGTCGCAAAACGTTCTGAAATCAGCCAACGATATTCATGTGGGCGCAGCTATAAAAAGTTTCCTTAAAAAAAGTAAAACATATTTTTTTCAAAGGCTTTATGAATGTAAAACAACAAAAAATGAGTTTTATCCAAATATCATGTTCACGAAAAATAGCCAATTTGAAAATACCCAGTATTCAGCTGTCTGTTCCGTATAATCAACGTGATTCGAACGTTACTATATTTTATTAATGGAGGACAACATGTATGAATACCAATTTTCATTAAAAATCCGAGACCCTTGGTCCACCCCACTCCGTATTTGTGTATCCCCACATATCTACCAACTAAAATGAAGATGAGCTGACATGACCCCAAATACAACATTGAAAAGACTTCTCGGCACCCCAATCAGAGCCATAAAAATATTTAACAGCAATAGATAGAAGATGTGACCTAAAATATGATTTACCCATAAACTTTCTCTGTGACTTCACGTGCTTTGGACGCAAAAGAAAGGTCGTCGGACTCGAATGACCGCAAAGGAAGGCCTCTGGTGGCGCTGGCGAAAGGCTTTTCAAAAGCAAAAAAGGCACCTTCCCCCTCTAACACATTGCCAGGCACTCAAACCCACGCGCATACGGTGCAGATGATTCCCCGGGACGAGTCGGATACGACGACAAAACTCACCCGGATGAAAACCCGAGAAGAGAGATGACCTAATGAACCCGGAATTAATTTATGGGTATTTAAAAAAATAGGTATCAGAGCCATGCCACTAATGAACGAATAGTTAAAAATTATTTGATTCTCTTGGTGAAATTTGTAAAATCCAAGAATTTCAACATTTGCGGATTTTTCGCCATTTTCGCAATATGTTCATTTGAATATTATGCGGTCGACTGAGATATGCCCTCTTAAAATTTTTCCAAAATTAATACCACTCCTGTGGTTGGTAGTTGTCGTCATTTGGAGGAGCTAAAGCAAGAATCCAAAGGGATTCCCCGTGAAGAATTCTGCGAAGAGTATAACTAATTTGCAAAGAAATTTCCTCAAAAGCTGTGGCTTTTCCTTCGCGGAAATTTCACCTTCCTGTGAACGTAAGATCGCGTCGATATGCAACGCGTGTGCTGAATGATTCACTCAATAATCAAAGCTCAGCCCAGACTACTGCACTGCGAATTCTTCAGGATATATAATCCTTGTGTCATGCATATTATGCATATAATTAAGTCATGTGTTATTGTGGCATGCATATAATTAAGAAACGGTTTTTGCTAGTTATTATTTTTAGGTTTGTTTACGAATCATTAATGTTAACTTTTTGGATCCTGTGCAGGCCTTTATTTCGCCTTTTGAAGCTATTTATACGATTTGAAATATTTCGCGGAAATTTATATCATTCCGTGGAAAAAAACACCGTATGTGACTACTTTGTTAAATATTTCTATGTGCTTCGTTTCATTATGTTCCTGCGTGAAAAATGACAAAGGTGAAGGGTTTTTTAAGAGAGCTACAAATGTATTTCTTTCAGTGAAATTTGACACAAGAGCTACAGCAATGGTCAAAAGTAACCATTTTCATAATCAATTAGAACATTTTTTTATTTTTATTTATGGCTTATTGAATTCTTCACGAAAAAGAACTTTGTCCGAATGCGCTGAGTTCAATACTGCTCATTGAACTGCATACTCGGCTAAAGAGCATTTGCCGCTCGGTGCCTACGAAATCCTGATCGATAGGACCCAAGAATTTTGCAGGTTATCGTCCAAACATGTCCTGTTGTAGTTCGGAAGGGAATAAGGGTGACTGTGAGAAATTAAGATGAGAATATGTTACAGGCGAACAGGATTAGTTTTAGGTGGAGAATCTGTAGTGGACGAGAAAAAAATCAAACAAATGAAATACAGTGTAGAAGAGAGGTGAAGAGCATCCGAGTGAGTCAAGCACAAACATTGAATGGAGTCAAGTGCCAAGCAGAATCACAATTTCAACCTCCTCCACCCCGTTTGACGGTAATTCTTCTCAGTAGACTCGCCCGTGCCAAAAAGCGATGTTCGCATCAATTTTTAAACGGGCTGTACTTATAATGACTCGCAAGAAAAGTATACTTTTGAAAGAGTTGATAAATTGGCGTATTAAAGAAGCATCCCAGAATTAAGTTAATCGAAAGATTTATTTAAATAAATAAAAGATCGTAGCACTTTTCCACAAGATTTTTTAATGCGTACAACGCGTTTCGGCTCACTGAGTCATCAGCTACCAGGTAGCAGAGTACCCTGCTTGCAGGGTACTCTGCCACCTGGTAGCAGCCTGCATCGTATCAGCGCTCAAAGCCTCGCCCCAAGGTCACCTCACACGCCGAAAATGGGAACCAGAATGACGTCACACAGTGTTTTCCCAGCATTCACACTTAGCCGTCGCGTTTTCGCGCGCGTGAAATTTTTCACTATTCATTTAATCGCGAAAAATAGATATCGTCATTTAAAAATAAAGAGCGTGAAATGCCTACTCCAGGAGTAATAATCTTTCGATCTAGGCAATAAAAAAAGAATAGGAAACCACCCTATTCTGCGTTTACCTAAAGCTGCAGTGATCCCCATTGCTTGAATAATTGCAAAGCGATAGCTTAGTCTTTACTATCACCTATATAACATACTTCTTGATGCCTCACCCTCCACACCTCATTCTGTCATCAACTTCTCCTCACAACTTTTTACCATTAAATACCAAACGTCACAAGTTTCGAACCAGGAAAATGGCACTGAGGTACGTAAACCCGAGACGGTTTACACCCAATTCATCGACGTCGTTCATTCCTTCGTCGAGAATTCTGCGACTTGAAAGTATGACGATTTCTAAACGCTTTTTTTTGTTGATGTGAGGAGTGAAAAGTTATCGTTTCCTGCTCCGAGAACTTATTGTCTGCCTCGGTCCATGTTTGCGTGCTTGCGTTGGATTTCCTCGAAACGAAACCACTTTCCCTCGCGTCGTCCGTCAGAGGAGGAAAAGTATCATCTGGGATTCCCAGACACGTGACCGCGAGGAGTATAAGCGAGGACTATAAGTAAGTGGGCGCCGTGGGTTTTCCATCGCGGAAAGTTCACCTCTGCGTGTGCTCCAGATCGCATTGATATTTGTCACGGGTCCACCTGCTTCGTATTCACTCGCAGTTTTTATCCTTCTTGGGAACATATTTATCGCTAGAACCGCGGACTTATTCACAAAATGTACAAAATATATTCTACCTCATTAAGTTACTTTCTACGAGTCTTTCGAGAATACCTTTTCCCTCATCTAGCTTTAATTATGTCATTTGTTGCATATGTTTATTATAGTTGAAAAATAAAAGAATGATAAAATTACTGCTTGCAAAAAAATTAAAAATTTAGCAAGAAATGGTACAAAAAATTATGTTATGCAAAATAAAAAATTAGTTACATGAGAACGAAGGCAATAATATTATGTATCTATTTATTATAAAAATATTTTTGATTCCTGTTCTCAAAGTTATATTGTTAAGCTTATGCTATCACAAGAAATATACTACTGACGCCACACAGAAAAATGCGCATAAAAAACATGTGTTGTCAACTGACCGGTTGGGGTCAAGATGGGTTTGCCGGGTGAGTTTCTAAATACGCCTGCGGAGCGACAAATGACGAGAAATATTATTTGCCACTGGCGATGTTAAATTTGATCCCGATTACTTTTTCATTTGTTCACTCTTTAAGGTTTCTTTTTGTTCTTCCATAATATTTTCCCCACGAATATTTCGCCAGAAATAAACATCTCGCCGCGCCCCAACTCCTCCAGTTCACACTCCCTGATTTCTTGGATCCGATTCGCTACGTCTTATGTGGCTCGTGCCGGCGGTAATCTCGGTTTGAGGAAGGCGTGGTCTTTTCGTCGATTACTGTGTTTACCACTCCCCTCCCCACTCCCATGTTTCCTTCTCTGAATTCGCGGTCGTTTCGCCTCACACCTCTGATCGCCTTAAATTGCACACTCTCTGTTTGAGCAGGACCAATTACGGGACTACCGCCTAATCGCCAAGGATATAAAAGCTTATTCCATCAAAGCATTAATTTCCAAGGTCTTAAGCGATCCATTTTCGGCTGTTTGTTTATGGAAAGCAATAGTGCATACCAACACCTCTCCATTTCTCTAAATTGCCGACTCCGTAATAAGGAAACCTAAATTCAATTAATTCCCAAATTTAAAACTTTAAGGTCTGAACTGGTTTAAAATATTACCCCGTAATTTCCAAGATTCCTCGTCGCTTTTCGCGAGCCGATTGTTTGTGCAAAGCGTGGAAAAAATCATGGAGGTTTCTGTACATGGCGGTAGTGTATAAAGTGAATCCTGTTAAGCAAAACGCACCTAATTTTAGCAAATTGTTATCAGGCAATGTTTCCTCAACTAAAGAAGAAAGTCCGACGAGGTGAAAAGTCAGTGAGGTATTTTGTGGAAAAGTATATCGATCAAAAAAAATAAGCTAAGAATAACTTATTACGCCATTTCATATTTCTGGATCTTTATTTATATTTGAAAATAACGCACATTTATTGTAACGCCCAATAAATTAGGAGGCCTTGAAAGCAATTTAAAAATAAGTTTGGTGCAATTGGAGTGGTCTACAATTTCATGGGAAAACCTTCGTGTGGATGCGATTCCATGGGTCTTCTCTAGACGACGTTTTCGAATAATACGTATAGGTAAGTGAAGTCAGCAGAAGCCTGTTTATTGATATGGCGCGCCGCCGCCATAGTGATTAACCGTATTTCCCGTAACCTTGAGTATCATTGAAATCATCGCCTAAGTTTCAGGTTGTCTAGGGTGCCGAAGCATTCAGATATTACGTTAAACCTATAAATTTTATCTGTAGTTTGGTTATAGTGAATAAAAAATAAAAGAAATAAAAATAATTTATATTTTAAAGTTACGCATCCAACTAAAATTCTTCGCGTATGTGTGAGTTGAGGAATGAGGTTGTCGTAGTTTTAGTGGAGAAAATATTGTGATATCTTATCCATGAGAGCCTCTGTACGTATACACCTGCTTCACCTGAGGCAGACCTTAAAGGTTGACCCTGGAGCCAACTGCTAACAATCGGATGTACCTATTGCTAACGCCATATTCAGAAACCTCTGTGAGAAAAACAGTCAAGAAATGAGCAATTCACTGTAGATATGCGGCATCGGCTAAAGTCAAGTGATCTACTCGAACAACCAAATATATATCTACGCAAAAGAGCCGTCAAAAATTAAAAAAAAGAAAACCTAATAAGGAATGATATCTGGGTGTAATTTTTCACCTCAGTACAATGTAAACGTTAAAAATAATTTCTTTTGAAAAGATATTTACAGTAGTCAACTAGGCTAGTTTCAACACTGCTTCGAACTTTTGCACACTGTCCTGTTGACGACGCACCTTGAATAAATTTTCGCAATTTAAGTGATGAATCCTGGATAAATATATTTATTTATAAAGAAAAGATGTGTGGAATGCATGTAAAAGCCAGGAGACTAAATATATTTACGTAATTTAGGTGAAGTCGGTGAGTGGTTTTCGTGTTACAATGTCGGCATCAGACATCCCAGCGGTCATCTTTCCAGTTCCAGACATCTTTTCGCAAATACCTTTCTTATTTCATCATGGACTTATAATGTTTCGTGCATATTTAGATTTATCACAAAGGTGTGCTTCTAATGAGTGTTGTCTGAATAACTTCCTGCTACAAACAGCTTCGCTTGCTTGAAAAAAACCGCATTTATCGATGAGAGCCATTGTTAAATTATCCTAATGTTACCGTCAAATATATATCAAAAACGGCACTAGAGAATCTCTTTTTCTTTGGATAATTTAAAGTGCGTATTTCAAAGAAAATGAGACCAAAATGGTTCCTGAAATTCTTGTTACTTTAACCGAGGCCCAATATCTACTTTATTTTTCTACCAAGCGCGTTTAAAATATTCTTTGCGATGTGCTAACAATTTTTTGTGGAATTTTTACTTTCTCAATGTAGAGTATGTGTATTTACTATTCGGTCACTTGTTAAGTACGTTTTGTTCTCGCTGAGATGCAGCAAATAGGTGGACGCTAGACTGATACTCTAGGTGACCATGTATCCGAATGAATATGAAAGAGTAGGTACTGTATGAAATAGAAAACTTCGTTGAAGATGTAGCCAACGTAATTACAACTTAAAAACCTGCCTATTTTGTTTTATGGATAATATGCGATTATCTAGGTAACCCTTTGAAAGGCCATATGTTTGGATGCAATCATTAAATCTAGCCTGTAATGAAAAATTATTCATTTCTTTATCTCCTTGTGTAATTATCGAACTTATTATTACTTTATTTTATTATCATTCCAGCTTTACCTTTTAAAATTTATATTCCTTTGTCAAACTTTCATTTTTTTAAAACTCACTGATTTATCTTCGAAGATAGGTTCTGGATACCCAGTAAGTCTGTTATTTTTCGCTTGAATCTCTCTAAAATTCATTTACGCGATTGCTAAAATTCCTACGATGTAAAGCGAGTACTCGAATTCAGTGATTTTCCACGAATTAATACCCCAGCGTAAGTCAGATTATTCATACCTTTGGTGCCCTAAAAATAAAAAATAACCGGGTGACTTTGCAATTTCACATCCTTTGAAATGTCGGGAAATGTCGGGAAGCATTTTTAAAACGGTGACGAAACATTTCCGGCTCGTCATTGTTGCGAAGACATTGACAATGGACGGAGGTGAGCGCAATTGGCGGGAAATTGGCGGATGGAAGATAGGGGGCGTTAGAGCAGTGCTCGTGACCATGCAAGCTGAACTTCAATCTTCCTGTCGTGAAATGCTGCAAAATATGTTTGCTGGCAACGTACATTTTGGCGAGCGTAAACCGTAATTAAAAAAAAAACAGAAGTAGATGCATATCAGAAGAGGGTTAAGGCAAGGACTAAGTAGGTATGAGTAGCTGAGCTCTACGGCCGTCAATACGAATATCCAGAATTTATTTTCGAAGATAAATCAATGAGTTTAAAAAAAACTGAAAGTTTAACCACGGAATAGAATTTTAAAAAGTGAAGCGGGAAGCATAATAAAATAAATGAATAAAGTAATAATAAGTCCGATGTTTAAACTAAGCTAGAAAAATATTAAATAAGTTTTCATAACAGACTCACTTTGTTGAGCGCGTATATGGCCTTAATGAAGTGCTCAAAAACTGTTACGTATGAAATTCGTCTGTTTTTTACCGTTCCGCAGGGAGCATACACAGCCTTGACTCTCACTCACACGTACAGGCTAAAATAAAACCGGGAGAACAAGCACAAAAGAGCAGGCAAGTATGTAAATTGGGACAAGTGAGGTGCGAATAGCGCTATTTTGGTCTTCAAGATGCCCTTTTCAACGCTGGAAGTAGAAGATATTACAAGAACTCAGGGTTGAAGTGATGAAATGATATCAAATGTGTCCGTTTTAAACAGCGTAGGTGATAAATGCGATGACCACCCCACTCTTCCAAGGTCATTCCTCCCCAAGTCAACCCCCTCATCCTCTACTCGGGTCGGTGTAAAACGGACGTGTTTGATACCTTAAGGCTTTTGAAGCACTTCATTATACCATTTGCGTTGGACAAGGGTTCTGCTTCTCGCATCTATTTTCAATATTTAGCCTGTAAAACTGTGAAAAAAGTATCGAAAAATACTGTATGCCCGGAAAGTGTAACAGGACAAACATTATATCAACTCTAGAAATGTGATGACTTTCTTTCCAATTCCATCGTTGCGGGTGGTCGGGTCTGTTTCAGAGGACCTCTGCCAATAGATATTCTGTGCAAATGGACACTTAAGAATATGCATAAAATATTAATGATAATATATTTGCTTAATATATTGCTAATATATGGCTTAATTTATTTATGACACCTTTTATTTTTTGTGTGTGGTGAAATGTTGGTATCTAGGTTGTTGCTATTTCTTTTTCACTGATAGAATTGAAACAATAATTTTACAAAATATTTTTCACCCAATTTTGTCAATTTTTCTCGCTGACTTTTATGGCATCTAGTGCAATGAAAATGAAGTTGAATTCAAATGCCAGTGTTAGTCGAGTCTAGGGGGAATAAGGGGACATTTGGCCTCATTCACCTGAGGTCAAGTAAAACTTAAGTATTGGAGAAGGAAGTGTCAATATGGTGTTATATGCTGACTAGCTATCTGTCGATATTACAGCTGAAACAGAGAAAGAACTCAAATTGATAATAATTGAAACCTTAATTGTATGCGAGCTGACTTTGTGGTGTTAGTTCAATTGATATATCGTTAACTTTGTCTAGTCCATAAACTTTATTTTAAATGTTTTTTTTTCAAATGTTCTAAACGGGACTGTATGTAATCATGGCCTTGGCCATGCAGACCGATGAACATCTGTTAAATGGCCAAATGCCATTGTACTATACCAACTACTCCTTCCACAAAATATGTGGCCACGTCCACCCCTCAGCCCGGGCACAATGACCTCTGACCTCCACGCCATTGTCATTCCAGAAATCCCCATGCAACACCCTCTTCCCTCCCTTCTCCGCATTTCCCGTCAAACAAACATGCGCAGTTAAATGACTCACCACCAGAGAAATGGTCAATTCCTTTAGGAAAATGACGCCTGAATGTTGAAACCGGTAGAGATGTACCAAATAATGTGTGTGGAGTGGAGGAAGTTTAGAATATGTTTATGTGACCATGGTAATGGAAAGACCGTGGTGAACGGAATTCGGAATGATGGTGAACGTACAGTCACTTTCAAAAGTTTTAGGACAAAGTTTGTGGCGCCACTTCTGCTTCTCAAGAAAATTTAGTTTCCCTTACTCCATTTGTTTTCCTTGCTCACGCACTGCAAATATTTCGCTTCCATGTGAAGATATATGAACAAAGAGGGAGAAGTTACTTGCTAAATTTATCGTTTTGTTTCGATCTTTGATGGATTTAATGATTAATTTCGTGTGCATACTCTATGTCCTTGCTCCGGTTTTCACTGCTGGTATGATATTATGTATCGCAAAAATCTCATCGTCAGAAGCCGTGGTGGCGTAGTGGAGTTAATGCGACGTCGTCATAGTAAGGGTTGTTGGATCGATTCCCCTGCTCGGAATTAAAATTTCCACTTTTTTTTCCTTGGTAACTCCTTTTGTATTTAATAATGGGTTTCAAATAATTTAAATTCGCTGTAATCGATAAATACTTTTTTTAATGGTAAATGGTAATATACAAGTTAAGAATTGGGCAAGGCAAGGGATTGCTAGTACTCATTTTGAAAATTAGGGATTTGCAAAAGGGGTAACCGTAACCCGACGGTAAGGGGCGCATTCAAACCCAGCGTTGGTATTAACTTAGTGATTTTAGATTGGCGATGAAGGGTCATACATAGCGGTTGATTATTGTATTAATTAGGTTAGAAAGCTGTTGATTATTATGATTTTCTGCAATGAGCACCATGCTTTATCACACGTCTCTTGAGACGGGTGATAAAGCACAGTGCTCATCACCACAAACCTTAGTCTAGGGATTCAAAATAGAGCTTCGAAATTAAACTTTTAAACGCACTATTTATAAAAATTCCCTGGGCAAGACCCCCGGTATGGGCTTCCCCAGTATTTTTTAATGAGTCGGCACCCCTGCATATTTATATCATTATTAAAGATGGCGGAAATAAGGAATTCGCCAATATTTGAATCCTCTTTCAAGTACTGTGTTATGGCGAATGACAAATAACTTCACTTGCGCGTTCAGAGCACGTTAAAAAAGATAGGGAGTAGAGAAAACTGGCATCGGCTTTCTCTTGTTCTTAACGAAAGGCGCCAAGGGTCTGAACGTCACATGCGACGGACAGATATTTTGTACTTGCAGTGTTACCCACACACCACACAGGATGGGAACGACATTCAACAGAAAAATGTCCACCACCACCGGATTGAAAAAAGCCCTCGGAGAGAATTACCTATGCACTGTCAAAACGAAAATCTGTCTCCGTGAAATTACCCACTCATGAAATACACTTACCGTAGCAGGCACATAGCGCTGGAGGGTAGTAGAGCTCAATAACCCACTACAACTCTTAAATAATTTCAAGTTTTTCTAACTTAGCTTAGAATCGTTTAACAGATAAACTTTTAAATATTGAAAAATGAAAACTAAAGGAATGAAGTAAATTCTATTACCATGACAAATTATAAAATGAATCCCAGGTAAGTTAAATTTGTGTATATCAATCATCTCTCCCCGAATGATCAAATAAAAATGACTTAAAGTGAAAATAATAATTAAATAAATAATCAAAAATAATTACTTGCGAACCCAAAACTTATGGATAACTTTAAAATTGTTAATTTGATTGCCGTGTTTTTTTCAGTACATACGTATAAAAAATAATTGTAAATTTTCGTAACATCTTTTATCGACCAATAAAAGTTAAAAAATCAAAACATGATACAAAAATGGCAAAGCTTGCAAATTATTCTTCGGAAGGCGTAAGCGTTGGTTTTATCTAATTAAAAGCGAGTAATACCGCCATTATTTTCTATAACCGCCTCCAGTCTGGAGCTCATAGAACGAACGAAATTCTCGCACACCTGAGGACGGCGTCCAATCGATTGCCATATTTGGCGCACATGACCAATTTCTTTCTGTGAATTTTCTAATTTTTATGTTTTAACTTATCAAAATGTAGACATTGTGGTTTTATAAAGCAGTTAATAAAGCCCAAATCGTGGTGAGCCATTTATAACTCGGTTTGGTAAAAGTGCACTCCGTAAACGTGCCCCGTATGTAAACGAGCCCGAGTGTACACTACATATTTGGGTTTATTCTGCTCTAGCACCTTCTGATATACAACATTTTTTGCTTTGTTATTACACGCACGAACAAATGAAGTGGATAGTTTACCAACACTGAACATGACACATATAATTGTTCATGAGAAAAACATGGATTTCCTAAATTCAGACTACAAACACTCAACGGTTGACATAGTAATTAGCTAATCATCATCGCGAATGAAACACGAAGCCGTAATTTGAATTTATTTGAACTCATAGGGCATATCAGATGGGATCATGGGAATCCTTGGAATGAGAATATCCTCATCTTTGAATTTACCTTTTAATATAACCGCGTGAATCACATTGATTATCGGTTTTTTATCACCTAACATGTTCCATTGCATATTTTAGGTTTCAAAGGTTCATGACCACCGAGTCAACCTTCAGCTGTATATTGTGCGGTGGTAAGCCAGTAGTCACATCTAAGAAGTTTAAAAATGCAGATGGATAGTTGGTGACTTCATCTATTTTAGTAACACAGTCAATATATTCGAGTAAATGCAAATTACCAATTATTTGCAAATTTCGAAGTTTCGAAGAAGTAATCCACATCTTTGTCCTGAGCCGCCAAAATTGCTTGCTCGCTCTAAAATTTGTGATTATTTTGCTCATCAGTCATGTTCGAGAGCACTTTGTTGAGGAGTTCATCTTTCGATGAAACGAAATTGCAAAAATGCCGAGGATATGAAATAAATCCGCTCGATTCGTCGACATGAACACGGCCTTTACCGATAGTCAACAATTTTTATGAGGCTCAGTCATTAAATTGGTAACAACAAAACAGATCGTTTAGTAAGTAGAATGACCGACTTGAAATTGAGCTGTTGAAGTGTTGCCAACTCCTAAAAATGTCCCCTAGCACCCATATTAATTTCTTCCATGAACTGATATTATTTTGAAATGTTAATTCTGCTATTCGAGGTTGATACGAATCCAAAAACTTCCATTCATCTAGAAAATCGTTCAAATATATGTAGCCGTTCTCGAGTTATAAATAGTGTAACAAACACGATTTACGACTTTTTTATGAATATAAATATACTTAGATTAATTAAATAAATAACATAGAAGCACTAAAAAAGGGACACTCACAAAATGTTTTTCAGACGTTTCTATGGGGTTACCCACCATTCTCAATGAGTGAGACAGGATTGCTGATGTCTTCTGTGGAGTTTAGGGGGGGGAGGTTGAAGGGGTAGGTGGAGGTGAGGGGGAATTGGGGAGGAATTGGCTGGTGGCTAGCAACTAGCGACGTTCACCCTGGCGGTTTGAACGCTGTTTCCACCCAGGTGTGCTAGTATTTCGCTTTAGGAAAGGGAAAAGCACTGCTCGAAGGAACTATTTTGTGTTGGAGTACTGGTTCAACGAATGGGAGGGACTTGGTGGAGAGGCGATGGTTGTTCATTCGAATGGATACTGCCGTGGTGCATTCTCTAATGTAGTAGGCAGGGCAGAAATTGTAGGAGAGTCGGTAGATGGAATTAAAGGAAGTATTTAAAGGAAAAAGGAGAAAAGGAAGATTTGTTGATGACTGGTGGGGAGGTGGAGCGAAACAAGAAGCAGCACTTGCATCTTGGGCGGTTGCATGTTGAGGAGGAAGAAGATAGGGGGGCAGTTCGGGGGAGAGAGGGGCGGGTGGATCGGAATATTTGCGCACGTTGGGCGCCTTTCTGTGGGTGATAGAAGGGCGGGAAGGGAGGAGATTGGAAGTACTTTGGTTTGCGCTGATGATGGCGTAGAGGTCTCTTAAGATATTTTTTTTATTTATTAGGGCTGTTTAGGCCTTCTTCTTAATTCATTGGATAAAATTCTAGATTGTGCATTCGCAATAGGGTATAACATCAACAGGTTTCCATTAACAGCTCGCCGATTACTTGAATGAATCCGTTCTGACAAATTAGTTGGATCTTTGCATTGATTGAAAACTGGAAAACACATTCTACGCAAAACCCAAATGAAGTATTATGTGATGATTATAAAGGCTATTTGCTGTATGTAAGTCAAGTTGGACGTCATATAATGACACACATATCACCCGTCTCAAGGGACGGGTGAAAAAGCATGGTGCTCATTGCAGAAAATCATAATAATCAACAACTTTCTAAACTAATTAATGCAATAATCAACCGCTATGTATGACCCTTCATCGCCAATCTAAAATCACTAAGTTAATACCAACGCTGGGTTTGAATGCGCCCCTTACCGTCGGGTTACGGTTACCCCTTTTGCAAATCCCTAATTTTCAAAATGAGTACTAGCAATCCCTTGCCTTGCCCAATTCTTAACTTGTATATTACCATTTACCATTAAAAAAAGTATTTATCGATTACAGCGAATTTAAATTATTTGAAACCCATTATTAAATACAAAAGGAGTTACCAAGGAAAAAAAAGTGGAAATTTTAATTCCGAGCAGGGGAATCGATCCAACAACCCTTACTATGACGACGTCGCATTAACTCCACTACGCCACCACGGCTTCTGACGATGAGATTTTTGCGATACATAATATCATACCAGCAGTGAAAACCGGAGCAAGGACATAGAGTATGCACACGAAATTAATCATTAAATCCATCAAAGATCGAAACAAAACGATAAATTTAGCAAGTAACTTCTCCCTCTTTGTTCATATATCTTCACATGGAAGCGAAATATTTGCAGTGCGTGAGCAAGGAAAACAAATGGAGTAAGGGAAACTAAATTTTCTTGAGAAGCAGAAGTGGCGCCACAAACTTTGTCCTAAAACTTTTGAAAGTGACTGTACATAAATCTGAAGTAATTGTGAAAGTAGTGGAATCGTGCATGGACTGAGATTAAGTACTTGTCCTTTTGCAGGGGCGTTCCTTGTCCCTCATACCATCATGCTGTTCCTGGCTGGCCTTCCCCTCTTCTTCCTGGAGCTGGTGGTGGGCCAATATTCCAGCCTGGGGCCCAGCGAGGCCTTCAAGATGATGGCGCCTCTCTTCCAAGGTCAGTCATTCGCTCACCCCTCCCTCTGCTCCTCGCAAATTGCTCCCTCCCCCCTGAAATAACAACTCGGGGCCGGTGTGAAGGGGGTGGGGAGACCACGTATTCGACAACACCGAAACGAGGAAATCTCCCAAAACAAGGCATCATCACCTGCAAACTCCAGCGAGAATTTGGAACTCGACTTATTCCCGGAGTGTGATTTTGCAGGAAGATTTCACGGGTATACCTTCACGTGTATTATTAGCTGCATGGTCCCAATATTTAAACAGCTAAGTCTGCCATCCTCTTCAGAGAATTCCTTAGATTTTTTTTTAATCTCTTTAAATGCGCTTTGAGGAGTAGTATCAATATGTTTTAGAAATATCAGGTCGATTTTTCAACATTTAGAGGTCGCTCAAGACTCAAGAGAGACTAGACTCAACACCCAATAACGATTTATTTTATCAAACCGACGAAGTGACATTATTTCCAATTGAATGCGAAAATGAAACGTTTCATTCCTTCTGACCCAAAATTCACTCGGTTCTTAGAGCCAAAGAACCATTTGGGAGGAGTCATTCATTTTCGCACTCCCCTCTTTGACTTGCCTGCTTTCAAACAGTCATCCAAATTCATTCAGGATCCGGTATGGAGAAAAATATAATATGTAGCAGATCATCATGGCTATCAAACTCAACGTTTTTATGGTATGGCTCTCCATGAATTTTGCTAATCATACTACGATTTAGCCGCATGCAAAGCTTATACATTGAATTTAAATTCACTTATTTTAAGTAGGGAAATTCCAGCTAGACAGCTAACAGTTTACGGTCTTCATTTCCCTGCCTCCTTTTTGATTGCTCTCTCAAATTTTATGGAAGCCACTTCTGGGTCGTTTAAACAGTTGTCAGTAGTAATGCGCCCTTTATTGTAGATTCACCTGATGTTGTATTTTTTCAGAATAAATAATTTTTGGAAAAGAATGAGCTCACAAGACTAGAAAGGTATAAATTTCGCCAGAGCTTGAATTAAATAGCTGCAGGCAGTGGCCAAAGCTGAGGAAGAACGAGTACCTATCCCCTTGCAGCTATCTCCTTTTTTCCGCATGAAAACGTTACGAATTACTTTTTTCAATGTGGTATGTTATTTCTGTTCAACACACTCTCGTTTTTTCTCATAAATTAATTTTTTTGGTGACTAACTGGAGATAGAAAGGATAAAATATTAGTATATTAAAAAAATTATACTAATTATACTCAATTACTACGTCTTATCACGGCATAAAAATATTTGCAATCTCGCAGACTAATTAATTACGCCCAGCGGAGGAATTACGTATTGATCAAAAATGAGTGCGTTGGTAATGCAAGAAGGCGATCGATTTATATAAATCACAATTATGACTAGTCTTAATTACTAGTCTTCGAAAGTTATCGAATGCGATTGACTTTAAATAGATGCTATTGAGTTTTTAGTGCCCAACGTTCAAAGTAAATCAAGAAGTGGAGGTGTTGATGCTTCCTTTTTATAGTTTCATCTCTTGCAACACGTATAACTCATGTATATGCTTATAAGCGGTTAAAAAGTGAATAGATGTGAATTTCACAGTCCTCCTCTTATTACTCTTTCTGCGGGCACTCTCTCTTCACGCACTGCAACACTGCCTCGAAATGCAATGAAAATTGGCTTATCCAGACGAATGTCACGGAAAGCGCGTGATTATCTTCTACGTGATGAGCACCCAGTCAGCCGTAGCGGAGCCGATTGAGGGCATTGGTTCATTTAATTCATGTCGAAATTATTGAGGCTCAGCTGTTTTTTGTAATTAAAAGGGACACAAGGGATCCCAAAACTTTAAAATGGATATAAGAGGCTGGTGAGGCAATTTTGTATATAAACCTTGTAAATAATTTGCTCTTTCTGATTATGATTTTTAAATGGGACGAAAATTTTATAAATATGTTATTTTTAGTTTATTATCATGTGAATGTACATTATATCAACCACTAAGTCTGAAAACTGCGATGAAAATGGTTTTGGATTGTCTCACTCTAAATCATGAAAATGGAGCAAATATCCCATAAAAATACCCCTTTCAGAAGTTTGAAAATTGCGCCAATTTACGTCTCCGTAACAACATGGCATGGCCTCCAAAGGTACATTGTTGTAATTTTAGATGCTATTTTATATTTATCGCCAAATGCCTCCCGCAAAAATCAGAAAATAAAACATTCGGAAAAAACAATTATTGTCCTCCTACAATCGTCCCAACATACGACGAATCTAGATGCAGAAATATTTGGACCCCTTGAATTTTCAAACTTTATCACATTGGCGAGCGAGTCTATTGAAATATTAACGCGATCTTCCCATTGGTATCGCGTTTCCAATAAGTAATCCCTTTCAATCGGCAGTCGGCCCCGAATTCGTTCTTCCGAACGGCAGAAGAGCAATTCGTTTTGAGGTGGTGGTCGGAATGAGGTCACGGTCTGCCGCACGCGACCTCTCCGTGAAGGAAAACGTGCGCGGTGCCAACTCCCGCCCTGTGACACAGGCGGCCTTGCGCACTCCACACTCACGAAATCGCATTCCGATCGTCTTTTGTCGCCACCCTCTCTCTCTCTCTCTCGCTCCGATTTTCTCTCTCGATATTTATTTGAACGCTCTCTCTCTCTCTCTCTCGTCTCTTATCGTCAGGATTTCATTGCGAAAATCAGTGGATTTCAAGAGGCTTTGTAAACTTTTATTCAGAGATCGAAGATGTTTTGTGAATCTGAATAAAAACCTATCTGCACACAGGGGTTTTCTTGAGGTTCCCAAGGGACTCGCTGGGTTGACTACACACAAGGTGTTTTATAGGATTTATAAAAGCATACATGAATGTAAATTGATACATAAAAAAGGGTTCGTAAAGGTTTTTCAGAGGCCTTCAACTTAAGCAGTAATACGGGGTTTTCAAACGCTGCACAAAAACCTTTATAAGTTTTCCTCTTGAAAACGTAACCAAGACCTCTTATTGGCACATTATTTTCGTCAAGTTTGACCCCAAAATTATTTTACTGCCGATGTTTAAATGAGGTTTTGAAATATTAAGGGAACGGTATTTTTCCTTTTTTAAACATCCGCTGAGAACCCTTATAAAATTCTTAACATCACAAGCATTAATTAAGACATGCAAAATATGAAGAAATTTCTCCCCGTGAAATTAAAATTTGACCAAACATCAAACAGACAATCGTTCACTTCTAAACAGGGAATTTAATGCAAGATATGCGAAATGAAGAAAATTTCCTTCGCCCACCGCAACTCAAAATCAGCCATACATCATATAAAAACAAATATTTCACATTTTCTCTTGGCTCGAACTTAATGGTGCATTTACATTTCCTCCATTTATTTTGACCACTTAATAAATCGAAGAAGATGCAACGCAAACAAGCAAACACCGTCTCACTCCTCCTTAATCACACTCACACTTCTAGTTGTCAGATTGTCTCTTCCTCAAGAACTTCAATCCTTCTTTCCTTCTGCACGCCAACACAATTCTTTCACGCAACTCACCAATTCTCGCCATTTCCTATTGTTTAACCACGATTCTTTATTATTGACTCCAGTGTCACGTAGTAACAGATTTTTCATCGATTGTTAAGTACTGTGGTTTTGGTATGGGCAATAGAATTGTTATTTTACACCCCGTAGATAGGGCAGTATGAGAATTCGCCATTATGCTATAAAAATGTAATGGGAATTCCGCCCGGAGACCATGTTGGAAATAAATGAAATGTGCTCCAAATGTGATATAACTCAAGTGTCATTCCCGCAGAGTAAGTAAATATACTGAGTCCTTGTCCTGCCTGAACCAAGGTGGTTTCCACGGGGTAATATTTATCAGGGGAGTGCTCGACAAGATGTAATGATTGTAGATTATTTACTCTTATGTAAAGTACTTAGCTATCACTGTGCCACATTTAAGGTTAATTTTTATTAATTCCACACTTTTTTATTCTCTATTTGTTAGATTCTTGTATGTTTATGTTCTGCATCATTGTATAGTTATGGTCGGTTTCTTCTAAGGAGTAAAAGAAATAGTATCTTCTTTCTTTGAAAGCAGAAGTTGTGTAGTTGTGTCTTTATTGCACTAAAACTTTCCATGTATGTGCAGCAACAATTTACCCAGCTATTAAAATTTCCTGCAACGACGCAGTATAACGCCAGCACATAATGATTACTGCTTGTTGACTGCTTAGCGACCAAAATTAACTTGTTAGAATGGCAAAATGCTAATCGTGAGATTACCATCAGCGCAACGGGATGGCAAAAACAGGATTTATATTTTTAGCTTGCTCCATTTTTTTCTCTGCAGGCATTGATAGAAAGGACCAATGTGTGCAATGGGTTCTTTTCACATTTGTTTTTTCAATTGCAATTTAGTTGGAAAAGTGGAGAGAATTTCTGGATTTTTTAAATCCGTCGACTATTTCTCGAGTGATTCGCGGCAACCGAAAAGTCGGCCACCTTGATGCTTTAGCTAATAATTTGTTGACGTCACGAACTCGGTGTAAGCGCGTAACCGCTTCTAGCTACTCAGAGGGCTAGCGAATCGAACTCGCGTGGTTCATCGCTGATCAAACCCTTTCGATCGATAGATTCCTTCCCGCGGTGAGATGTTCTTCCTGAACGAGTCAATGAACCAGAACTCGGATGACTCAACCAACTCATGAAAAGTGGGCAACTTTTGACTTTGACCCCTGCCAACCCATTTACCACACTAAAAGTAGAATTCATATCCGAGGAGTTTCGAAAATTTGGCAAAGTCATTCATTGGCCAAAATCTATGATACTAATACTGTACGGAGTTTGGTAATAATTTCCTGTTTAATTTGATACAAAAAAAACCAAGGAAATTGGTTATAATGTACGCACATTGGTTACAGATCTTATGTGCCTTTATAGGCTGTCAAAGGCACCTCAAAGGAACGGAATTCGATGAGTGAGGTGCATTAGGAAGTTGTGTTCGTCAATAGTCTTATTCATGAAAGAATGAGTTTGGGCGGCTTGGGCCGTAACTTAAGATGAGATAGGCGTAGGAAAGCAGGGATGGTCCAACTTTAATTTAAGTTTCTCCCCATGGATTGGGACGTACTAACGCAGGTTTAACCATCTTCTGGACACTAAGCTGATGAAAAACAAGATAAATTTGAAACTTAATGAACAAATTATGGGCAAAACCCTTCACATTCCTCATTGTCAAGGTTCTCGAGCAATTTTGTGTCGGCGGAAGTGATTTTGAGTTTTGGATTTCGGAAAGAAACATTTTCTCATTCTCTAAGTGAAAAAGTCGACCTTTTTGATTTAGTAGCAGATAAAACTGGGGTAGGTACTTTTTATTCGTGGCTAAGGGTCAAATTCTATTTTTCCACGTTCCTTTTGCAGGTGTTAGCTCATTTTGTTGCAAAAGCTTAGCAAATACTCTTTTTTAGTAGTTAAAAATATTTAAATCCTTCTCTTCACTAAGTACGCTTTTAAATTTTTTTCATTTTTGAACGATTTACGTCATGAACGTGGTTATAAAGGAAAACAATCAAACACTCGAACAAGTCTAAAAATATCAACACTACTGATGAACAAAATAATTTCCCTCTTTGATATACTTGTTGCACTTATTCTGACTTATTCCCAAACGAAGACGCTTCCCGCGCTTTGAATCATGGGAAAAGGATGCACTCATCCACGCATACTGCACCAGAGGCTCCTCAAGTCAACCTCGAAATGTGTTCTCACGCACAGATCATTTCAATGGGGTTACAAAAGTCGCCACTCGCTTCGCTGACGGACAAATTGACTCAATGAGTTTCACGGGGAAATAATGTTGGATTTGGGTTGTTGGCCGAAATTTTTACACGTGCTGACGTGACCTATCAAATTCAGAAAACTTTTCAGTGCTGCTCAACGCAATTACAAACGTCTTATTGCAAAAATTGGGGAAAAGTGGATCGCATTGCAGTCATCACCGCGCCGGGGATATTTTTGAAAACCTATTAAAATACGAGCGAAGTAACAAGCGATGTACGGGATGGAATGAATGCAGTCCCCTTGCGCTCATATACGCCCAAATCTGGCGGCCAAGAAATTTACTTAAATTCGCTCCCTTATGCTGCAATACGTACAGTTTTAATTTAAAAACGGCTTTAAAAGTTTATCTACTTATGTTTAAACGCCTAATGTAGAAAACTGATAGCTTTATCTTTGACCCATATCTTAACATGGTGTGTGCGCCATCTTCAAAAATATTCGACAAAGAGATTTGATGCTTTAGCTGAATTTTAAGAATTTTCTATATTTACACGACCATCAGATAATTTAAAGTAGGGCTTCAAAATTATAGTATTTGTGGAATTATTTTAGTATATCCGATTTTTAATGTATTGCTAATGTACTTGACGTAATGCAATGCATAAAAGTTGAAACTCTTCGTCGACACATTTCAACTTCCATTCCGCCGCCAATTAAATTCACCCAACGATCCCATTGACGCCACAATTCTCTAACCAACGCTTAATTATGTCATACTAAAAAAAATGTGGGCTGTTTAAAAATCAGCATTTTCATCCATAATATTTCGCAAAGTACACTTAAAACTCTATGCATATCCATAGATTTTTATGTGCATGTCCCTTCAGCAACACGCAGGCGTTGCACGAACAATAAGTGATGTGCTTATGTCGTATAGTTCGTAGACGGCCGCATCATTGTGCGTGCGCTTCGGTCGCACGTGGATACGTTTCGGTTTGCTAGTGCCCGCCGAAGAAGTACTTGCGTTTGAGCATGCTTTAGGTATATCTAAGGTGTTATTCTCGGGTGGTAGGCAATAGGTTCGCATCTTATATGCCTAATGAAGGTGCATAAAATATGTAACTATCGAATATGTAAGCATCCTTATTGAATGTAACCTTATTAAAAGTTATTTCCCCGTTAAACTGGGAATACTATAAACTATATCCTGCTAACTTCAATTTGATGTCGTAAGTTTGAAAAGAGAAATACGTGACGAGAAGAGTGACGCGTCATCTTAATAAGTTTCATTGCAGTCACATCTCAAGGGGATAGACTGCAGATTATTAAGTATAGGGGCGACTTCAACGTTTCATATTTAATTGTTGAGGTTGTCAGGGAGTTGTTTATTGGAGGAGAGGGGAGATTGTTGAGGAGAGAGAGGGATATGAAATCCACGATTAAAGCACAAATGGTAATAGCCACACTATTTTATTCATCACTTAACCGACCACGGTTTCGACACTTGGTGTCATTTTCAAGATTCGAAACCATGGTCGGTTAAGTGATCAATAAAATAGTTCGGATATTACCATTTGTCCTTTAATCATGGATATGTATAGCATTATTCCACAAAATTAAACCTGAGACGATTTTATATAGGGAAATGAAAGTTTCTCGGAGGAGTGATGTCAGGAGAATCTTTAAGAAAATGAATAGGATTTGGTACGAAGCAAACCTCTCATGATCCACCCCTCTCCCCCCCTCCCCCCCCCAAAGTCCGAACTGTAAAAGCTTCATTAATGCTGCCAC
Organism: Ischnura elegans; assembly: GCF_921293095.1. Taxonomy (NCBI): domain Eukaryota; kingdom Metazoa; phylum Arthropoda; class Insecta; order Odonata; family Coenagrionidae; genus Ischnura; species Ischnura elegans. The sequence continues at coordinate 3,160,419 of NC_060249.1, forward strand.
ATCTCTCGCCAATTGATCTGTTTCAATAAATGCCCGCAGTGCGGCGATGAAGAGAGAGCGATCCTTTGATTATGGATATTTATAATTGAGTATTTTCGATAACGAGCTATTGCATCGAAAATATATGAATTGGATGGATTATTTTATTATTGGGCAGACAGAATCCGCAATGGCCATGTCACCGTCCGTTCTTAAATGCTGACACGGTGGGTATTAATAGTACCTCTTAAGTGTTTTCATGCGTCTAACAGTAAGAGCACGAAGTGGTGGACAGCGGTTAAAGTGACCAATTTTGACTATACAGTGCAATTATGGAGAAGTTTAGAATAGGCTACAATATAGTAAGCACGTGCTGTAAACAGTTTCGTTCGGAAAATTACAAACTAATCGACTACATATCGAAGGAAACTTTCCAATGAACGGTTCACATTACTAAATGAAATATTAACATATAATTTTTTTTATTGCATTGATATTTTCTTTTTTCATCTGTTTCACTTTGTTTTTGCATTTTTTGTTTTTATAATTTTTTTGCCGCCCTTATTTAAACCATTTCCCCCGTGGGATCCCACTGCCGTCGCGAGCAGCGGTTATCGAAAACACATTTAAATGAGCAGTATTTGACAGCACGCTTCTAGTGGACTTGGAATTATAACGTTCTCGCATATTTTCAATCACTCCCGCGTGTCTCTGTTTATCGCTTCGTCGTGCGCTCTCGCTCGATTTGGCGCGTGTCTCGCTTCCTCTCTATGCGTGTCAATGTCAACGGCCGTCTGACGCAACAATGACGGCCGTGACGCATCTTTCTTTCATAGCGGTTCTGGCCCGTTGTCGAAGGTCGCCGGCCGTGAGTGGATTGGTCGTTGGCACGACCGCCAAATTCAAATGAGCATCCCTGCGCTGCGCATGCGTGGTGGCGGTCCGCTACAATCAAAGCGGAGGGGGAAGGTGGGGCGGCGTGCTAGGAGCCCGGGATGTTTACCACCGCAATTACCCCGCGTTCAATTGTCGAGATCCTCCGGAGACCAAGGAGACGGCTGCATCCCTCTCCCCTCCCACTCGACACTATTGTCTTTTTGAGCTGACGTTTTACTCCCTTAACACTGTCTTAAGATTCCCTTGTGGTTATGAACTTGAAAGTTTCGTCTCGCAGACAGTAAACCGTTTCCAACATTTAGCTTCATCGCAAATGTGATAATTTTACCGTTTATCTTTCACTATTTTCTCAGGTAGAGGCAAGTGTTGAACAAGATTAACTCTGAGCACGGCCGGAACAAGTGACTTTGTACGCAGTCACGCACGCGCTCGGGTGCAAAGTTAAATACACCAATGGATGAAGTTCGCCATGAAAAAATATTTGACTTAGCCGGGATTCGAGCCCGGATCTCCCGATTGCCGGTCAGACGTGTTAACCAGTTCCACCACTAAGGGCCAGTTTCACCAACGAGGATAATTGAATTAACTCGGATAATATTCTCAAAAACCGAGATATTACAACAATCGTGTTTCACCAGATGCATTAACTCGGTTTTGGGCTGTTATCTCGGTTTATACTTTTACTGACGATATTCCGCAGTTCAAAGCTTATTATCCGAGTTAATCTGAGGGCAGATGGCATGGCGCGCATGCAGCTTCATCAGCTCTCGGAAAATACGAATGACAGCGATGAAGAATATCGACATTCTATTCGGAGACCACGTTCATTATGGATAAATGAGCGTGCAGATTATTTTAATATATATGGTGAAGTGCATTTATTTACTCATCCCAAAATGGCATATGAAACTGCAAAGGCAGTTCTCGCTCTCATTGAAGAAGACGAATTTTACTAACAAGGGGAAGTGGAGGTTTCCAATGCCGTATATTTTATAGCATTCGGAATGGCGAACACATCTATAAACTGGTGGTGATCCTATCGAATGGGCCTTTGTTTGGCTGTAATTAATTAATTTTCATGCGGTACTTTTAACAAGCCTTATTCAATAATGATTTATACTGCTAAAATAGCGCAGTGACTCATATCATGGGTAGTTGGTGTAGTGGTACCGTCGTCGACTCTCACCCAGGGGACCAGGGTTCGATCCTTCGCCAAGGCAACTGTTGAATAGCTTTTTTTTTCGTCTTCGTTTTGATCATACGGCGACAAGTATATGAATAATTTTAATTGTAGCAAGCATAGACATGAGGAAAAATTTTTATCATCATAATGGGGTACGTGATCTCCCCTTGTCAAAGAAATTTCACGTTTCTTTCTCTTAAACTTGAGCTTTCCCATGCCTATGCTCCCCTTGAGCCAATATTTCCGACAACTCTTGCCAAAATATGTTCGTATTCATAAATGCCATAAGCCTTTCTTTGAATTTTCTTACATATATGTACAAAAACCTTTTCTCTCTGTCCTCTTCCTGAATTAATACCTATGTAACAGCATCGTTATCTTCGAAATCGCAATTTTACCAATGTGAGACGTAATTAATTATTGTAGCATAAAATAACCAAGAACTGTGTTTGTTTAAATGTGGGAGTCTCGGTAAATTAAAAATTTTCATTTTTAAATAACGATGCATTAAACAAAGGTGCTTACAAGTTTTTTTACCGCAATATTCTCGCATTCCTTGCTCTTGCTAAACGCGGTTCCCCTATTTGTTTTTTATTTATTTTTTACTACCCGTGCGTGGTATTTCGTAAGGCAAATTAATAAACCCTTACACGAAAACTTAATATTTGAGCTTTTCGAACTCTCATTGTCTATATTAATACTGTTGCTGTTCATTTTATCACTCTGTACTTGATTGTACACTTACCGGCTTATTATAGCTGATTCCATGTCATACGGTTGCTTACCGTCATTTGTTTTTCCCACGTCAGAGTTATGAAAAACGTACAAGCCAAATCATTTATTCTGATTATCTCGGTTTTTGAAAACTAGGATAAAACGTCGTTGGTGAAACACGGCCCTCACATTTCTGAGATAATGATTTTAACCGAGTTTTTGAAAACTGAGATAATAGAGAATATTATCCGTGTTGGTGAAACTGGGCCTAAGCCATAAAAAATGGCTTGGTAGTGTAACTCGCTAACACACCTGACCGGCAATCGGGAGATCCGGGTTCGAATCCCGGCTAAGTCAAATATTTTTTCATGGCGAACTTCATCCATTGGTGTATTTAGGGTTAACTCAGCTTACCCTGGAAATTCCAAGATGATAGCGTTAAGCAGGAAAACATTTTCGGCGGCTCGATTCGTTCGATATTTTTGTGAAAGGCAATCGGAGGTGACCCATTATGATCGAGGAAAGACAGCCCTTGATGAATCACTTGGAATCGCGTTTCCTTTTCCCGCTCTTCCTCCTCCTCCCCATTTAATGGCTTCACTCTAACCTTTCCTCGAAGAAATTCCTTTCAAGCAGTATTTCAATCACTTTCCAACTATGTCCGCAACGCAGAGGTAATCAAAAACTTATACCTACATTTATTCACATTATTCAGATTATATGCAATAGAGTATTTCCACTCGTGAGGATCCCGTAGTTTTGAATCCTATGGATTATATTGACAGGAATATTATGAATTTCGTTGTATCGCTCCCATTATATTTTATTTCCCATCGAAATTAGAATCGCCCTACTGGGGTGGAAGCGAGGATCGTCTATTTCATCGGTTAAATGGAGTAAATGAATAAAAGGAGGAATTATTATCGCGATTTGTTCAACTTTAACTTCGTGTGTAAAGCGAATTTGCAAGAACAGAAAAGACAATAACCTCGCCATCGTCATCATCATCACTGGCCAGTGACAGTCCCAAAATCCCAAGGCTTCACGAAGCCATGCACTCAATTCTATTTTCGGCTATCTTTTCACATTTACTTATTTCTTCACTTTTACATCCATCTTTACTTGTTCCATGTATTTTATTTGTGGTTTCCATTTTCCGTTCTTGCCATGTATTTGGCCCTCGAAGATTGTCTTAATACGGCCATCATGCCTCAATATATGACCAATAAGGTTGTTCCATTTTTTTGTCAAAGTTTTTATGAGGCTTCTCTTGTCTCCTAATCTTCTTAGGACCTCCTCAGTATTTACCAACTTGGTCCATTTATTTGATCCTCACCATTCTACTGTGACACACATTTCGAATGCCTCTTTGATTTCTTGGCTGCAGTCTTTGTCCATGCCTCACTTCCGTGGAGAAGCATACTACAATGACAAAAGCATTTACAATGTTAAGCAAAAGTTAGTCCTAGTGGTAAGTCAACATTCTTAGTAGTTGTAAGCTAAAATATTGAATGGCACGAAATTTCAACTTGTTGGTCCAAAAACCCAAATATGTTTTTTCAGGTTTTTTGCCAAATTACAGTTAGTTCGGCCATCGGATCCTCGCTCCGTTGTTTCTTAGAGAAGATAATTTTGATGCTATCAACACTTTCTTTAAGATACCTGTGTTAAACCAGCAGTGCTGTAGTTGGGCCGGCACGTCGTACACCCAAAAATCCAAACTCGTTATATTAAGCGCACCCGTTAAAATACCTTCGCGGCCGAATGTATAATAGTGCATGTACAGCTGTTGGAAATTTTGGTGAGTACCGCCTCATTTTTTCCCAACCACAGCACTGCAAACCAGCCAAATTTTGAGATAGGTGTTGTTAGAACTTAGCCACCGATATGGTTGATATAGTTGCTCACTCATCTTATTAAGGTTTTCACGGGGATTCTCTCCTACTCTTAGCGATACCTATCTGCTTCCTCATTATTTATTCGCTCTATCCATTTGATCGTCATCATTATTCGGTAGCTACACATTTCGAAAGCCTCCGCAAGGGCGTAACAAGGATCAAAACTAGAGGGGGGGGGAAGGCGAGGCCGTTCAAGTTGTAACACAGAAAAGTTATGAAACCAAAATTTCAAGAAAATTATAACCGCGCTTTGTTGGTTTTTCAAATTATTTGCTCGAACAAATATTTTTATTTTTATTACACCTTTAATACTACTATCAATTTTATGGGATTTAAAGACATTTTTCTCAAAAATTTCGTTTTGATCTAACTTTACTGTTGCTTCTAGTGCTGCCCCCTTCTGACCCCCGCTGGGCACGCCCATGAACCTCTGTTCTTATGTTCCTCCGCTGCTGTCATCCTCAATTCCTCGCTTCAATAGAGGAGCATACACCAAGTATAATCTGTGATAAATTGTTCCCCAACTTCTTTGTTTAAATGTCCCGCCGAGATCAGATCTTCCTTGTTGTTGGAACGCTCTCTTCGACTGGGCACTTCGGCCTTGCTTCTTCCATCGCTGGTATTTACTCACCTCTTCCAGTATCGACCCAGTATCCTACTCTTACTGACCAGAATCTTTTTTAAATCCTTTTGTGACCCTGCTCTGACAACTTATTATATAAAAGTAATAAAAAAGGGAATAAGCGATAAAAATATTTCCCATTCAACCATTCTTCAATTAATTTAAAATAAGGGCAGACGAAAATTGTCCCAGTCTTTTCATGAGGTGGTGACGCAATTAGAGTTCCTGTGGAAGTTCTCGTCCATGTGAAACTTTTCACTGAGGGCAATGAGTTCTGCGAAGCCGATACTTGGCAGCACGAGCACGTGACGTCATCAAATTATCATCGTAAGGATTTGATGCGTCGAGTTTTCATAGTGAAATTGCGGGGATACACTTCACAGTCATTGTACCCGTAGAATCAATCCTTTTTTTCTGTATTTGAAGTCGAACGTATTGATTCGAGAATTCACCAAATGAAATTTCCCTTCAAGCGACCATATCTCGCTTTGATTAGTCCTCGAAATCTGTTCTTCTCATTTTCATTGACATAAATGTTGTTCATGACTATTTTTAAATAATACAGTAGTTTAAATAATAATTTATAAATAATACTAGCAGGTTTGAATTACTTGGAAAAAATCGAAGGAAAGTGTTTTTCATAAAAAAATTCAAGTTTTCAACAGCGATAATATAAAAAGCATTGATTAAAAAAATCAACTTTTTATTACAAATTTTGCTCAAACTTTGAGCATACAACTATTTATGGGTTTATTTCCATAAAATAATTTCCACACGCGAGAAGAAGTGGAAACCACCCCTCCTCGTGGAAGCATGCATCATCAGTGAAACACTGACTGATTCCTTTAACTTAAGTTTTCTTGCAATTGTAAAATTTTAAGATTTCGTGAGTTGCTTAACACTGTATGCATGCGTAGTATAAAAAGACAATATCAATAAACTAACAATATAAAAGGGAACCTGTCGCTTTTGTGAGAGGGTTATTCAAAAACGTTATTTTCGTGACTTTTTAGATGTAAGCGCAGTTTCAAGGAACAAACTCACTAAATTATAGATATTAGAACCATAATGCATTATTAAATCATAAAAGCTGCGACATTCTCACTTTTCATAGTATTTTGTATCTGGTTTTTAAGAGCCAGAATACCGTCAAAATCCATTTCTGGGCATGAAATTTCCTAAAATTTTTCCTGGGGAGAACCCTCGATTCCCCCTGTAATAGGGGGCCCCCATCACGAGCCCCAACCGAGGGGTATTTCTCCCTGTTCACAACTATCCTAACTTCTACTGACTTAACTCGCCGATTTGCCTCGCTGCTTCGTTGTCGTCTCTCTTTGTCTGTTGTGCGCTCTTATGTCCTCGCAATTACCTCCGCGCACGTGTCGTGTGTTGGGGTGACAATGGAAGTGCGTCCTGCGCTGCTGTGTAAGCCGGTCGTAATGAAGGAAGGTGGTGGCGAAAGCGATCGTTGCGCCATCTCATACCTATCGGGAGCACTACCAACACCACCACTTTAAGAAGTGTTGACGAAGGGCGACTTTAACATTAGGACGATCTTGTTATGCAAGGATTTCCTCGCCATTCCGTGTGCCCCGATGACGCATCCGATGATTTCTCACTCGACACACGTTCGATAAATCTACAACATGGGTTAAATTTACGACAAATCTACAGTGGGACATTAACCAAAATGCTATTGAGCCGTAAGAAAGATGCTTATGTTCATTCTTTTAAATGTACATACCAACCCATTGATAACACTCAATAATATAACGCAATCTGGTGGTGGCTTTCACGGTATCTCGTAGATGTAGATGTAGATGTAGCCCGCAAGGCGATAGGCGAGGGACTGAGGGTGTTAAGGCACAGGCCGTTAACATGTAGAGAGGTAATGCTATAACTCTTCTTTTCTCTCGTATGACCCTCTTCCACGAGCTGTGGAGAGGGTAGCCGTCTTCTCTATTCATGTTTTCCGGTGTCTTGAATATTTCGATAGCCTCCGTTATTAGCCTGGGATAATATCTATTTTCTTTTGCAACAACTGTTGCTTCGTCAAACAGTATCTGGTGTCCGGGTTCGCTCCATGCATGCTCCGCAATAGCGGAGAGCTGAAATTGCTTATTTCTTGTGGCTCTTCTGTGTTCCTGGATGCGCACTTTCATTGATCTACACGTCTCTCCTATGTAGTCTTTGCCGCATGAAAATGGCACCTTATAGACCCCATCTTGAATTTCGTGCGGCAAAACGTCTTTTGGACCCGGTAGCACATCGCCAGTCCTGGTGACACAAGTGAATCTTGTTACGACGTTGTGCTGTCGTAGAATCCTAGCAATCTTCTCTGAGGTGCCAGATACAAACGGAATTACTGCGTGTGCCCTTGCTTTCGTCTGATCTTCCTTCTCATTGGTGTTCTCCTTCTTTCTTCGATGTTCCGCTTCAGCGGCCCTTTTCAGGACCAGTTGTCCACTGTAGCCATTTCGTCTCAGTGTTTTTATGAGTAGATTTTTCTCCGACGATATGGACTCGGCGTCGGAGATATCGTAGGTTCGTCGAGAAAAATCATTCACTGAACTACTTAGGATATCGCGGTCGGTGTGAGGGAAAATAGAGAATACTTGTGCTGTGCGACCGTAACTTCCCCCTCCAATATCGCTTCCTTCCCTACTTCCCGTCTGTGGCACCCCTTAATCATAAACTCAGACAAGTGAAATGTGTGACTATACCCAAACTTTGTAATCTGATATTTTTTCTTAATGAATGAATTGGAGCAGCGACTACCCAGAAACACCTGCGGGGGTATAGGGTTTCGCTACGGAACTGGAAGACTTCTCGACTTGGTTCCGCGATCGGAGAGGTGTATCTCCGAGCGGCTAACCTGGGTCTCTTCAATCTCTAATTAACACGCAATTTGATCCTTCTTCGATTCGAGATTTATACCATTTGAAAAACGGTCAGTCGATCCATTTTCCTTCTTGACTTTTTATCATTGTGTGGTTTACACATGGACGTATAATGAGAGCCTTTAAATGCACGTTAAAATTAAGAAAAGAAGTACAATAGTATGAGTTGTCATGGACATCAATTTTGTTCACAAATGACTGAAATATTCTCATTAAAAGGATTTATCCAGCAAACAGTTATGGCAATACATGTTATATCATTTAAACTATAAGAGACATTATTTAAGTTATTTAGTAAAACAGAACTAATGTGGCTTTATGCCTGGTTTCTTTGATTGATTTCTTTGCTCTCAATTGGAATGAGAGTGAAGACATTTCCACGCACGTTGCCAAATTGAAGAGATTTGAAACGAAATGAAGATTGTAAGAATTAGGTGCCTGATTCAATTTTATCATTTAAATCAGTACTGTAGTTGGAAAAAAAATTAGGCGGTACACACCAAAATTTGGCAACAGCTGAACATGTATTATTCATCCGGCCGCGATTGAAATGTCGAACTCAAACTCTTATATTAGTTCCACGAGATAACTCTGAACGAGTACACAATCATTTCCGATTTTGCTTTCTGAAATCCATTGAACAATTTACAGTAGGCTATTTTTTTACAGATTTAAAAAGGTAGTTTAACCGGTGCGCATATAACGAGTTTGGATTTTAGGGGGTGCGCCGTACCGGCCCAACTACAGCACTGATTTAAACTAATGTATATTTAACAATTGGCGCAGCGAGGGGGGTTTTGGGGGATAAACACCTCCATCCCAGATCTCAGGGAAATTTTCAAATTTAATCCATTTTACTTAATTGGATTGATAATACTTATAGAATAGTGTAAGGATAAATAAAATATCCCTCAGGAAGTCGTGAAACTCACCATTTTGAACCGTTTATCTCAAAATTCCGCAATTTATTAATCTCGCACCTCCCGCTCATCCTGGTGGGTATTCCATACCCCCAGATCCCTACCATTAGTTGCACCTAAACCCCCCCCCCCCCAAAGACTTAATTCCTAGCTGCGCCCCTGTATTTAACCAAGTTCTGTAGAGGCCTTGTAGGTATCAAATCGGATGTTGCTGGCCGAGGACGAGCTGAAGACTTTTGACGAAGACTTTAGTAGTGTCAGCCATAAAACCTAAACGCAAAATTTACTTATTCGATAAATGCAACTTCACTAAATTTGGCGAGATGCTTAATGACTACTACAAAAAATTCGTAGTTAAATCAAAGGACGAAAGCACAGATGCGACATGGAAACACTTCCTAGAAATTCTGCGCCAAGAAATCAACGAACATATTCCGCAAAAACTGAAATGTGATAATAAAGAACCTCGCTGGTACAATAACGATGTCAGAAGGGAACTTAGGAAACAGAGAAAACTTTACAACTTGTACAGAAAATCCATCACGTCACGTAATAAATCGAAGGAACTTGAAGCTAAAGAAAGTTACGCTGCACAACGCTCAATGACCAAGAAATCAATGCGAACGGCAATGCGAAAGTTTAAGAAAAAAGTACTCGGTGAATTACTCGAAGAAAATCCGAAATCCTTTTGGTCGTACGCGAGAGAGCTTCAGGGAAAACATTCAACCGTAGATTCTTTATTTGATAAAGATGGTAAACTTGTCACCGAAAATATTGACAAAGCTAACACTTTAAATTCCCACTTCGAAAGTGTATACACTACTGACGATACTCAGTTCAATTTAGACATCCCATATACTGAGGAATCGATGGAAGAAATATCTATACAACGTGATGGGATAACTAAACAACTACAATCGATTAAGAATAGTAAATCTCCGGCTCCGGAGGGAATACCCGCGCGTGTCCTCAGGGAGTTAGCTCCACAGATCGCACCTTATTTAGAGATCATATTCAAGAAGTCACTCTCCGAAGGGAAGTTACCGCCAGACTGGAAAATTGCAAGCGTTACACCCATATTCAAAAAGGGAAACAGACATGACCCAGGCAACTACCGTCCGATTTCATTAACATCGATTATAGGCAAGATACTTGAGCATATCGTCGTTAGCAATATCATGACTTTCTTGGACAGACGTAACTTCCTCCATGACTGTCAGCACGGATTCCGAAAAGGTAGATCATGCGAAACGCAGCTCGCGCTCTTTCTTCACGACGTTATAAAATCTGGTGAATCGAAAAGACAAGTTGACGCACTATTTCTAGATTTTAAGAAAGCTTTCGACACTGTACCTCACAACAAACTTTTATACAAATTTCAGTCATGCGGATTAAACGAGACAGTTGTAAACTGGATACGCGACTTTCTCAGAGATCGTAAACAAAAAGTTGTTCTTGACGGAATTAGCTCCGATGTTGTAAACGTTACATCAGGTGTTCCTCAAGGAAGCGCAATCGGCCCCCTGTTGTTCATTATATACATTAATGATCTCTGCTCCCGCATTAGCAGTAAAATACGTTTATTTGCTGACGACGCACAGTGGTCCCAAATCGAAAAAAGCTGGCCAAAAGTCATTTTTTCGACTTTTTACGAGGAAGTTTTGAATTATGTATTCGGATTCTGCAGGATATGGCCTATAATATTTTGTACCTGATAGGTCTGTGTGATTATTATCTTGACCTGTGTAACCCGTCAAACATGGGCATGTTCAGCCTAAAACGCCCGAGGCGTAGAAATAGTCGATTTTAGGGTAATTGAACTTAATAAATGACTATTGTATTTTAATGGGATTCATCTGTCAATTTTAATACGGTAAGTTTGCATATTTTTTCACAATATTATAGTATTTTTTGTTCGTTTCAGAATTTATTATAACTATATTTAATTATTTATAATGTTAGCTATTTTTGGGCCTATTTTTAGTCAAATGTGTCAATATAGTTCCGTGCCCCTCCGTCCCCCTCAAAGAATCCTATGCTTAATCCTTAGGAAGAGTATGTACAACAAGATGGAGAAAAAAAATCTTGCCTATACTTGCATATCCGACATCTAGAGGGTTTTAAGTCGAGCGGTGCTCCGCTCCGCTGAGGGCGGCTGGCCGGCGGCCGGCGGGAGACAGTGGCATTATCGCTCAAATATTCCTGTATCGGTAGTCAAACTTGCATGGTGTATACTTAGCATAATTCTACATCCTGTACGATTACATAAATCAAGTGCTTCACGCCTATCGTATGCACACTTCTCGTTTGTGCTCTCACCTTCAAATATTCATGAAACCAATGAGGGCCGGTTTTCATGCTCTTAATGAGAAACATTATGAGTGATCAAAAGTGACTACTCAAGTCCTCATACGAGAACCTTACAGTAACCACAAGATGCTTTTCTCTGCAAAACTTTCCTCATATTTTTATAGAGAAGAGATCCCTTGCATGCTGTACAGCGTTGTCAGCGCGTTATTCCGAAATAAGGTATTGGCGCTAAGAGAAATAAATGCTCCCTAATGCCAAGAATTATTCACAGAATCATTTCAACAGCCCATAGACGTAGATAGGATTGAATTCGGAGGGAAAAATTCGTCTAAACCCACCAATGGCGCGTGAATCTTGCTCGTGCATTTTTTAATAATAATGGAATGAGGATGACGGCCTCCCTCACCATAGCCATTGCATGGATGTGGTGAACATTTCCCACTCAGTTTTACTCAATGATTTTCTATGTGAACAAGTGCTGTGCTCCGAACTGTGTTAACACGGCTAACTCGAGAAACTTCTCCTGTCCAGATAATTAAAGCACTTGGTTTGCCAATATTTGGCATTCAAATTTCAGGATACGCCGGAAACTCAGAGGCAAGTCTATATAAGCTTTATATCTTTTATTCAATGTCAAATCATAATTTCCGGTTTATTTTTGGTTAAAAATAGACAAATTATAGAAATCACATTCATCGTTTCAGCCGTAAATACTCCTGTTAAATTTGAATTATGGGTGCCGCAAATTTTTTCGTACCTTGCGGTGTACAATAAAAATACGGAGAGAAAAGAATATTAATAAGCGAAGAAGGAGGAATATGTCGTTGAATATTTGAAAACAAGATTTCGACTGAATGAAATCAAGCATGCAAAAAATATTCTGACGCGTTTTGTGCGAAGAATGTTTTCTCGAAATACCTGAGAAAGTGGAATCAAAGCTCGAGGACAGATGAGCATTGCAAAGAGATGTTCAAAAGCTGGTTGCAGAAGGAAATGACATTCCCTCCAGAAGCATATCAATATCTCCTTCTCGCATCTAGTGAGTGCAAATGATTACCGTGTATGCACAGTCGGTGAATATATGCAGTGTATAAAAATAATCACTTATTAATCTCAATCATCATATTTTTAAAAGTGAAGTTTTGATTCAGGATTTCATTTCAGACAAGATAAACTTACGTGTAAATATAAAATTATAATCAATAAGTAAGAAATATTGGACCCGTTTCTATAATTTTGAAAAATCTACGAATAAATGCTTTATGTGTATGAAATGTAATTATTAATGTGATTTGTAATTTTCACGACGGGTATCGATGAAAGACTTATTCATAGACTTTCAGTGATATTAAAATCTCTGTCCTGCGGCTATGAGATAAATAACGAAGCCTTCAGCCAGTATTGCATTGAAATAGCTGAGCTGTGCATCGATTATGCTTGGTATTATATTCTGCTCATGGTAAATAAAGTGCTGATAAATGGAACAGCAATTTCCAAAGAATCCTTTCTTACAATTGAAGTTTTAACGGAGGAAGCATTGGAGGCCAGGAACATAGACATGAGGAAATTCCGAGAGCATTGTACAAGAAAATACCCAAGAATGTTAAATTATGAAGATATCTTTCGAAGACTCCTGCAAATATTTGAATCATACATTTTAATTACATCAGGAGTTACAAAAAAACGAGGTCAGCCTATCAGGTGAGGTGAAAATTTGCTAATTTTAAGTGATTCGCAGAACGACAATGAGTCCGATGGTGTGACATCGGGAGACGATTATTTTTAAATTTGTTCTTTGTGATATACGAAAGCCATTTTATTGCAATTCGAACATTATTTTCCTCAATGTTCTTAATATCAGTCATTTTATTTCATCTTATGTGACTTATCAAATATATGGAAGCAAAAAATGAGTGAGTGTGAGCACTTTTTTCCGATTTTGGTATCTCACCAACTATGCTGATGGTCGCGGGTTCGAATCTCACCAATTTCATGTCGTAAATTCTATAATGGGTTTTAACAACAATTTATACATCTTTTACCTTAAAATTATACTAATTTAATCTCTCCATGAACACCAAGTTATCACCAATCGCAATGACATCTATATTGAGATTTTCTAAAAATTGTTTAAACAGTAACAGCTCAAATAATGATAAAATGAAGAGACATCGTAAAAATAATGCCAAAATCAGATTCAGACGATCAAAATCAGTGAGAGATATCCACTTTTGTTGCTGTTTTAGCTAAAATTACGACGTTATTAATTTTGGCCAGCTTTTTTCGATTTGGGACCACTGTGCGACGCTGTCATCTATCGCGAAATTAGTGATCACTCTGACTATGAAATTCTATCATCTGACTTAAACAACGTTCATTTGTGGAGCCAAGAGTGGGGACTCAAACTTAATCTGAGCAAATGCATGGCGGTACATTTCTTGCGGAATTCGTCCAACTCTAACCATGTTTATGCAGTGGATGGCATTAATGTAAAGGCAACAGACGAAGTGAAATACCTGGGAGTTACGATAACCTCGAACCTCACGTGGGGATCACATATAAAGAATATTTGCGGCACAGCCCTGAAGAAATTAGTATTCGTCAAGCGTATTGTGGGTAGATTTTCGGATGAGAAAGTAAAGGAAAGGTGCTATTTCGCTCTCGTCCGACCGCACCTTGAATATGCAGCGAGCATATGGGATCCAGTGCAGAAAGACTTAATCCGCGAACTGAATAAAATTCAAAGGAAGGCTGCGCGTTTCGTCAAAAACCGCTACGGGCGTACAGACAGTGTTACCCAGATGTTAAGCGAATTAGGCTGGGAGCCGTTGGAGACTCGGAGGCTGCGCGCTAGGCTTAGATTGCTTGAACAATTGAGAATGGATATCTTTAAGAGCGATACAGTGAACATAATATTAGAGCCACACTATGTTTCCAGGTCCGATAGAAGCGATAAATTAAGAGAGATGTTTTGCCGAACGGATAGATATGCGAATTCGTTTTTCCCCCGAACCATAAAGGACTTTAATAAACGCTAGTCCCAACTTCGTTTGAGCACTTAATTTTTTTTTTTTTTTTAGCTGTAAACGGCTGGTGTCCTAACACCCCCTGCCACACGCCTTTTAGGCGGCTTGCGGGGTTTTATGTAGATGTAGACGAATAGCTCTGTACGAGTTGGTGCGGCCGATGACCCATTTCCATGTATGTACAGGACCTCACTAGATCCATTCCCTCGCGGATTCATTGGTATAAAAAATTCTCTCCCGCATCACGTCCAATTTCCCAAAGCAGAGCCCAAACCTCTCACAATGACAAAATTCCTCCCTAGTGCTCAATCCGATGTGTTTTTTGGCGACTCAAGGTGAAATCTGCGAGGAATGTTTCTTCGAATGTTCGGCAGAATGATTTCGCAAACGCGTGAGTGTGGAGCGACGCCCAGTTGGAAATCTCCTGAACCTGCTTTTCTATTGGTTTGTGATGAATAATCCAACGGAGAACTCTCTCCTCCAGTAGTATGCTATCAGTTGAAGGCTCTTGATAACGGAAATGTCGTCACAGTTAGTGAAAAGTTAGGGAAAAACCGAAATATTAGACGACTGAGATGCAATGTGTCGGAAATAAAGAAAGACTTGATGCGACGGTAAAGTTGGAAAATTCCGCGAATTTCAGATTGATAATAGAGTGGTAGAATGGAACTCTATGGACATAGGTGCCCTCTGAGATGCACAGGCTGGAACGACTGCATTTCGATTGTCATCTGTTAGGTAGTTTTAAATAGGTAGTTTTTGTGAATTTCCGCAAGGGGATACTATGAACATTATCTAATTTAACGTTATTTAAGATGCTAATATTTGGTTATTACCTTACATTTATATAAAATAAGTACCACAGTTATCTAGTAATCGGTAATGATGGCTCATGATGCGTTTAATGTGATTTCAACCGATACGTTAGCGCGTCTGTCAAAGAAACACGTCGATTGTTCAGTCTTTTACTTACGATTTGTCTAGTTATCTCTTCCCCTTAGACAACATTAATGCGACGACTTCATTGCATAGTTATTACTAGCAGTGGCGTAACTAATAATTACTAGGAATATGCTTAGGGGAGGGGGATTGAGATGACCTGGGGTGGCGACTCCCCCTCCCCCTTGGAGGGTTCGGGAAAATGTTTTAAAAATGACATGCCAGGCAATACATTTTACCTCATTTTGGCACTAAAAATCAACTTTAATCAGATGCAGTTATTATAAGTGAAAACTAGACAATGGTTTTGAATATTTTTTTATTTCTCTGAGGCTTTGGGGGGGGGGGATCTATCCCCCTCATTCCCCCCCCCATAGTTACGCCACTGATTACGAGGCATTTTAGAGGCTTCATTTGGCTGCCATACAAAACAATATGTCCTTACCGACTCACTGATTCTTGCTGCTTCATATTTCTTGTGTAATGCGTTGGCACTCGAAGGAAGGATTTTTGCGATAAATAATTTTTAGGACTCTTTTACGCCAAGAGCGTTTTCTTTTTGACACCCGAAAGAACATGGCACCCAATGCTCTGCTGAGAATTATTCTTTTTGCCTTTTTTACTGAAAGAGAAGTGTCCTCTAAAGTCATCACTGGTCAACAATCCTAGGATTGGTTTGACGCAGCTCTCCACTCAGTTCTCCTATCAGCTAATCTTTTCACTCCTACGTATTTCTTCTCTTTCACATTTCTCTTTACTTGTTCCATATATTTTGTTCGGGGTCTTCCTTTTCCGTTCTTGCCTTCCACTTGTCCTTCGACGATTGTCTTCATCAGGCCATCATGTCTCAAGATGTCGCCTATTAGGTTGTCCCGTCTTCTTGTTAAGGTTTTCATAAGGCTTCTCTTCTCATGAAAAGTACGCCGTGAAAATGCATGTGATTGCTGGTCTTCATCAAACTTACCCGTAAGAATGCTTTAAGAAATGACGAAACGTTTATTGTTTTCTGGTAAGTAATAATTTTCTGAAATTCCATCTTTAATAATTTTTATTCTTTCCCTATTTTCTGAATTTATTTGAATTGATACGTAGAATGAGAAATACGAGTAGATATGAATGTTAAAACTGGATCAAACTCTGCCATTAGAATATCTGGATGCGCCCATCCCGCGCTTCCAGAAAGAAAAGTTGGAGTGGAGGGTTCCAGCCTGTGCTTTACATCTCGGAGGCCATGGAACAAATTAACAAACATGAGCCAAATCGCATGTAGTAACGGATCGTTGAAAGGGAACGAAATTCTCAACTGAATGAAGAGAAGAGGAGAGCGATGCTTCTCTATTTCCCCGCCGCGGCTCCACTGAGATAACGGTGCACGCGACCTCGATCACGAGATGATGATGGTGTTGATCGCTCCGCGAATTTTGCTGTGACTTTCATCACTGGACCACGAATGAGGGCTACGAAGGATTTGGCCGCTTTTAGAAGAAGCGATATATTCACATCTTCAGGATTTATCTTCTATATTTCTCATATTATATAATCAGAGTCCTCTAGATATCAATCTTCACACTCTTCCGTCATCAAGTGGAGTCTTCGCATACGTTTCCAATAAGGGAATGGAGGTGCCCACGATTATTATGCCTAAAAATCCCTCTAGTCTGAAATGGACAGATATGATGTACGTTTTAAGCCTTATTGAGTGTAGGAAGATCAACAGTCATTCAAGAATATTTTAAATGTTCTCCGGAGTCTCTAAGAACCAAACTACAAACATTTGAAGCGTGGCAACAATGGGAATGTCGGAAATAAAGTGAACCTCTTGAAAAGCATTCATGGAGTTATTTCATTGTTATTTGAGTTTATTTCTGACTGGAGGTCCATTTTCAATTGCAAAACTGAATATAAACAAACTCCACGAGTCTCGATGCATAACTGAGTCCGCCATTAGAGAGAGGCATTAGACATACCTACTTATTGGGCTGCCCCAAGCGATGCTGGGTGGCGTCGATTCCATTTCGTAGTTATTATTATTATAGTGATACATTCTAGATGGCTCTCATGTAAAGCAACTTGTCCTGACTGATTCACCACTCATCCAGGCCCTGCCCCAAATAGCCATGACACGACCACATACAGCCGTGTGATATTTGCACATTCGAGGTTGGGAAGGGGAGATTCACCCTTGTCTTCAACAAGCCTGATGAATGACAAGGGGTACGGGTATCTTGATACAGCTTAGCCCTCTTTATCTTTCATTCAACTTGTATATGGTTCTATGTTACTAAAATGACCTATGAGGCTACCAACTACATCTACTTACAAAAGTAAGAAAAAGCGAAGCCTACAGCGACGGAGCACTTGCAAAGTAAACTTGTGAAAAATAATAGAAGGGTGGGGGTTACTTTCCCTTGGCTTCATCGCCCTTTGAGGATATATTTGGTGGAGGAGATATCCGAAGGAGGGGGAGTCCCCAAACGCATGAAACCACTCGCGTTATGGACCCCATCTCCAAGCAGGGGTGCCGACTTACAAAACATATTGGGGGGGCCGAAACTAGGGATCTTGCCCCAGGAAATTTTATAAGTAGGTAGTTTTAAGGTTCTTAAGCATTTTACAATAGTACTATGATCAAAATTCGAACCCTGATAACTCGAATCTCAATATCTGGGCACTCTGGGGAAAATCGACAAGCCTGACACATTTTTTCCTCACACCCAATTCGATTTTTTGAAGGGGCTCGGACCCCCTCAGGCCCCATTGAGTCGGCGCCACTGTCTCCAAGGAAACCGTACCCCCGAATTTTACTCTCTTTTTAGCGAACTAACTTACTTCACTGTATGTTCATTTGTCCTTCCAGTTGAATTATTGCAAGTCAAACGTAACGCATTTCACGATTACGACTTAAAATTTTCAGTACAGATCACACACTCAGTGATACATACATTATACCCAAGCAGATGATAATTGATTCTTACCCTATTTCTACGCCTTCTGAGGTAGAATGAGCCACATTTTTTGACAATTAATATTTGTTTATCGCTATGATGCAGAATAAATTTCAAAGATTTGATTCTTTATTATATATTATATCATGGTTCTTGTGGCGCAAAAGGTATCAGTTCGAAAACGGATAAGTAGGTTCCAGGTTCAAATTTTTTCAGGGTCGTTACCCTTACGCTATATTTTTGTAAATGCTTTTTACAAGTTGGCTTTGTGTGCCTTCCTTCGTTCTAGTTTTTTTTTAATGTGGAAGACTTTGGTACCCTTATAGGTCTTAGTTTTGTAAAGTATAATACAGAAAAAATTGCAATAGATTAATCATTGATCGAAGACCCACGTTATATATTGAACTAATTAGAGGAAAATATTTCAATAAATTTAAAAATAATGAAAAACCGCACATTTTTATTTGAAGGAGTCAGAAAACCAGCCTGCATCTGCCCAATGCCTCACGTTATAATTTTACGATTATAAGGAACTAAATGTTCCATGCCAAAAAAGAGGTGCGTAAGCATGTCTGCATTTTAAAATATGTTCTTTCTTTGTGTATTGATAACATTGCTAGATAAAAAATCGCAAATATAGCATTCAGTAATTAATCTGTGAGTATTTACGGTGATGAATTTGTATCACTCCAGCGTCAAATGTAAAGCGACTGCGAACCACCTTGTTTGTTTTAAATATGTAGTCTTTTCACATGCAAAATTTAAAAGTGGGATTTTGGGCCAAGGCAGGGTGGTTGATTGTCTTTTATTTGGTTCGAATAAAGACGAGGGTCGTCATATTAATTTTTTCCTGGCCTTGATCTTGTATTGTATGCTCAGAGTGTTGACTTTGCCCCAATTACATTGTGACCAGCCCCGCCACGACAATGCTGGTACCCACACCATGTCCACCGCAGTCAGCGTCTTGAATGGCGCCGTTTATTTTGATGGATAGATTTTGCCACGCATTTATATTTCAGAGTTGGCAAAAAAATTAACGGATTAAAGTCTTGAAAAGTGCGAAAGAAATAAACTTAGCTCCATGATAATATCAGCGTAGTTTCAAATGCCTCCTATTTTGTTGCTCTCTTTGTAATAATGCTTGAAATTATGAAAAAAATAAATTTTTGCATAAAAAGAAGAAGCAATCTCTTGAAAATTTTATCTTTAAAAATTACCAAAATCCGTTGAAATATAAGGAAAATAGTGCGAAAAATCCACAGAGAAAAAAATCATTCGCCTTGACCGGGATTCGAACCCGGATCCCTCGATTTCCGGCCGAGTGCTTTAGCCAGTTAAGCTACCGAGACGTCATTCTTCTCTGTGGAAATTTGTGGACTATACCGGACAAGGTGGTATGGACTGCTGAGCATGTTATGCGACGAGCAGTCCAAATCGTGCGCACGGCGCCACAGCCGGAGAGTAAAGTCCGAACTTTGAACACATATAGGTGTTCTCTCTTTGACGAATTTAAGTATACCGGGACTAGCCACGGTGACAACTTTTACGGGAGTCACCCGCAATGCACAATTGTGCGAAAAATCCACAGAGAAAAAATCATTCGCCTTGACCGGGATTCGAACCCGGATCTTGATAAGGAAAATAGTCAATATTGTCTCAGTGTAAATAAAGTGGGCTATAAATTTAAAGGCTTGTTTGTATTTAATGTACTTATATTAAAACCTCTTAGTTACAAGTTTACTTTGATCGTCTACCATTCACTCATTCCATGAAAATAAGTGAAATAAAACCTCACTCCTCACTTACGAAATAACTTGCCTCGGGAATGACCTCAATCTAACTCGTGGTAACCCGCGACAAACGATGTGCTTATATTTCGCACTGATTGCTACATGTGTTATTTTCTTCGTGTTCTTTTCAGGTCTTGGGCTCGCCACTTTGGTTGTGATCATCCTAGTCACCATATACTACCACATAATCATCGCGTGGACCATTCTCTACGCCTTCGATTCCTTCAAAGCGGAGCTGCCCTGGGGCTCTTGTGCTCACGAATTCAACACCGAGAGTGAGTAAAACGTCACTTAACGTGACGAAATGCGTATTGCAAGCAATTGGAATGAATCCATCCAAAGAAATGTATTGGAGGCATCAATAAAAAACACTATCAGTCTCCTTGACCTCAAGCATTCTTCTGCAGGCGAGTTTTTCACACTTGGTTCGCTCCCTGGAAGTGGAAAAAACAATTGAATGGAGCAAGATCCGTAACATACTTCCGAGCATGCCGCTATGACTGCATCCAGGGTTCATGGTTACCGGGTACCTGGCAAAAAAATTCCCCAGCCTCCCCCCCTACGGCTGTGATCTTGCTCCATTCAATTGTTTTTCCTCTTCCCTAAAGTTGAAAGCGCGCTCATAGGACGCCAAACACGAGACCCTGGATGCCTTCAAAGCGGCTTTCACGAGTGATCTGAAGAATGTCTCGGTTTTTCACTTCCAGGAAGAGTGCGAAGGGTGGTAAAACCCGCAAGCAGGAGTGTGCTGATGCTGAAGGAGCAAACTTTGGAGGTTTCATGAGTTTTGCAGCGATATCTCCTGGAAATATCTTTGAATGAATGTGTTCATGTCACTTAAAATGGACACCCTGTTATGATTATTTTGTTTTGTGTTGTCACTTAATGCAAGGATTTTAAATTAATGTTGAAACAAACACAGCAGTAACAGATATCGTTATAGTTATTCATGTACAGAAGGAACAAATTAGATCCCGTAACACTCCCTTGAGGTACTCCCGATGTATCTTTTAGGGTTCCCGATACAACTACATTCAAAAGAACCATTTGCTCGCGATCGTTTCAGAAATCTTTGATCCAACCTAGCTACAATCGTATAACCTATCGAGTCATGTACAGAGATAACCCTATTTTTTCTTCTCTAACGATAAATTAGTGAGAACTCGTGCTCCATATCCATCCATATCAGAATCAGTTGACCGTCTTTCTGATCTGCATGAAATTCGCGTTGACTACCCGTTAGTGTGTCTTTTCGATTGAGTCTCGGCGTTTTTGATTCGGTGAGGTCATGATCCATGGTTTCAATTACTTCATGGTGCCCTAATTCAGTGGGCAAGGACTCTTTGGGGCCGGTACGTACCCTATCTGATTGCGAAATTGCTGCAAGCATTTGCCAAAGGTCGCCCTAATTACTCTTGCAGTAGAAAAGGATGTGGGGAGCATCGGCTGAATACTGATTATCGCAAGTATTATCGTTGGCCTCCCGGATGGAGGTTGACAGAAGCCGACCGTCGCTCTGTGGAATGCGCGGAATCGCTGTCCATCGGGTCCAAAATTAAGGAATTTACTTCAAAATGAAAATTTTCGTCTTCCCAGCACGTCCGGAAGTGGTCGGGAATTTGTATATGTGAATCAGTCAGTGGTCAGTGAGTGAGGTATCTGGCACACATCGGGTTGTATATATTATAGATAACCACTACATTCCGATTCAACTGATTCAAAGAAAAACTTGGCTCATAGTTAATTTAAGACACTATAAAGTAACACTACTAAAGCATGATAATCAGTTTTCCAACCACTCTGCACACACTTAAAGAATTTTCACTTCTTGAAGTTCGAAAGGATCCTTCACATCTCACTTCCCACTCGTATTTTGCGATTTGGAATCACTTCATGTTATTTCACATTAACATTACGTAGACAATGAAGTGAATAGGCTGGAAAAAAATTCTAAACCAGTTATTGTAACATCAACAAACTGCAACAAACTTCCAATCTCACAATCACTCGTACCGTAACCAAAACAAAAGCGCAACGAAATGCGTGAAATGTAAACATTGGTGATACCTCTCGATAAAGTGACCAGAATAAATAATAAAATCTAACAGAACTTGTTAATTGATGATAATAAATAATGAATGAAAATTTATACGCGCTCGCTGTCTTCCAAAAGAACAACTACTTCATAAATGAAACATTTCCCCTTCTTAACAGTTAGATACCTTTGATGGAAATGTATACGGTTGATTAAACCAGTATGGAAGTAATAAATAATTTTTCCGAAGCTCATACAGTAACAAATCACTTCACTTGTCGCTTCACTCTTTACTTCATCGTCTCCCACACAGAAAATAAATATCTATTAGATATCTACAGATAGATAGGTAAATAGTTATGTAATAGACATCTTTCGTAGATATCTATTGGATATATTATTGTCAAAACATCAGCAAGTCTAATATAAATCTACTGTAGATGTCTATTAGATATCTACTTATCTATATCTATAAAAATATTTTCCCATGCCTATGCTTGATGCAATGAACATTAGTGAAAAACTTGTCGCCGTACGATGAAAATGAAAACTACAAAATATACTGCTTTAACGTAGCATCGAACCCAGACCCCTCTTGTGAGAGCCGGATGCACTCACTACAAGACCAAGCGCTATTTTGGAATTATATAACACTCGTTAAAAATACCGCTCGGCAATTAATGATTTACAGCAAAACTAAGGCCCATTCAATGGAACCATTATCAGTTCAGAGATGTGTTCGCCATTCCGAATGCCATAAAAAATACGGCATTGAATAAGGCGGAATAAGGTACGTGGTCTCCCCTTGTCAGAGGGACAATCCTATGTTATTAAAATAATTATGGTTATTAGTATTAATCACCTTAATTCTAATGGGGGTACGGCAGCTAGGGGGAACGGATGATTGCTGACGTGATGGAGTTGGCATCGTTCAACGCGTGGCATAATTTTTTAAGTCCGCCATCGCTCGAGTAAGGAACCAAAAAAATGGTCCCTTAAGCAAATGTTAAATCGCTTCCATAGCTCATGAATCGCGTTTTAAAAGACACTTTCGGAGATGCGTCCAAAACCGCCCCTCGTCACCTGTCCATCTAATAGACATCTAACAGAGAGAAATATATCTAATAGATGTCTAATAGGCATCTTTTAGATATATATCTATTCGTAGACGAAAGAAGACAATATGTAGATATCTTTAGATATCTATTTTCCGTGTGGGCTACATGCAATCAATTCACTTAGGGGCGCACTGAATGCACAAATTGTGTTCACTTACACTAGAGGCACCAATTCACTACAAGTCGTAGCTTCCTCGCAGCTACAAAAAACTTTCAATTCGTGTCAACAATTACACTACGTACGTTGCCTGCCGTACTTGAAGAATGGATACTTGTATTCCATTTTACACAAATGCTTAAAAAATCTATAACAGTATACAAATAAAACCGGAGTTCGATCATCCACAACGGTCCGCCATATTTAGTAGCTCCCTTCGACAAGGCCGGAGGGCGACTAAGAACCGGCTACTAAAATGGTAGCATGCTAAGCTTAATAGCACTTACTAACGATCTATGAATACCATTTTGCTAGTATGCTACTACTTAGAACACTACTTAGGTGTTAGTAGCTTACAAAGGAAACTATGAGTACGGCCGTTAATATTTTCATGCAACCAAGAGTTTTCAAACTACACACAAACTATACAAAGAAATTTACATGCGTCGCAGAAAGACAACTCGTGATTGACTACTCAACTACGAATTCTTCCTCACATTTTTCGAACAATATTTTCGCTTACGTCTCACCTAAAATGGAGTTCACTTTCGTCGGGATATTTGTGAACACAACGGACGTTTTGGCCATTGACACTGCTTTAGAGCACAATCGTTCCGGTGGTGTCGTGGGTAAAGTATCATGCTACGGAACAGAGGTTTAATGGATCAAATCTTGGTGACGGGTTATTGAGCGATGCATACCCAATGTGAACATTTTTCCGATCCGTGAAACATCGCAAAACCTCGCAAGAGGTCCGGACGATGTCGCACGACTATTTAATTCTTAAAAACCTCTTTATTTGCAGATATTTAACTTTTACCTTGTATTGCCATCAGGGCAGTGGAATTTAGAGTGAGTGTTGACCACCCCTTCCGCGTTGTCCAGCCCCACTTGAGTACTCCTATCCAGGGGCGCAGCTAGGAATTAAGGCTAGAGGGGGGGGGTTTCAGGGGAACTAATACTGGGGGGCATGGGGGTAAAGCATACCCACCAGGGTAAGCGGAAGGTGCGGGGGCCCTCCCCCAGAAATATTTTCAGATAAATGGTTTAAAATGGTGAGTTTTACGGCCTGCTGTGGCATATTTTATTAATCCTCACATTATTCCTTAAGCAATATTCATCCAGTTAAGTAAAATAGATTTAACTTAAAATGTAAGACTCAATCCTCTGCTTTCACTGAGTTCTGCTGAACTTGGAGGTATTTTCCTTGGAAATGGAGGAGACAATTCAAATGAATACAATGAAAACTACTCCTCCCCCTTCTACTACAACCTCTCTCCCCCCAAAAACCATCAGGTATAGATCCCTACCATAGAAGTCTTAGTTATTCCCATTGAAAAAGTGACCTACGAAGGACACACCACGTTGGGCAGCAATAGCCGAATCAGAACGTATTGTACAACCGAAAACAACAAATACAGAAGGAAACAAACGTTTCATTTCGTTAATAATAAGTTAAGCTGAATTTGCACTATCGTTTTCAATAATGTGTGGGCACCCACGATTCCCGCTTAACTGAAGGGGTCGGGTCAGTGAAAACTTGGAGGGTTGGCACTCAATGCAATCTGCATCCTTTTACTTTAGCCCGCCGAAGGGGTCGCACGCATATGACAGCAAAATAGGAGTCTAAATCCAGGGTCAAAAGCCCTAGCGGAGGAATGCACTGAGGAAACTCACGTTCACTTATAGGTTGGGCCTTGGGGGGCCTGCGTGGCGAAGGCTTTTCTTCTCGGTAGATTCATATTTGGACTCACTGTTTCTGTCGTACGAAGACGAGGCTCCGTTGCTGAGAACGTTTATTCCATACGCGGTTGTCGCGGTGGAATTCTGGGAGGGTACGAATCCGTTGTAATCATACCAATTTTTATTTTGTTAAAGGGTCATTCTAAACATCAAGACAATAGATACTGATGACTTAAGAAAAGGTGACATTGCATTTTTAAGTGTAAATTTTTAGTATTAACGACTCTATCTCCGTTAATACATTCATTCAGTGGTTGTATGAATGTGTTAACGGCTAATCTCTTTGCGGATAATTACTGCCAAATCTCCTTTGAGTAAAATTCCTACTCTCAGATTCGAAAATACTCAATACCTAACCTGATAAATTCGTATTTGAAATATTTTTTAATACCGTAGAGTATGAAAAATGGTTGTAATTAAATCGATTAATACTGTATTCTAACTTCTAGTACTTGGTAACGAAAAAAATGTGGGAAGTTACGTGATTAAAATCACCAACGGTCTCCCTCCATGAAGTGTGGGAACCACAATTAGCTCCGAGGAACAGGTTGAAATGAATTGGTACAAGAACTTTTTCACCTTAAATTATTTGACGACTTTTAATAATTAAACATTTATCGTCGAATGGATATCATCCATTTCCTCAATAATTTAATGAGTTTTGAGTGATCGTACCGAACGATTTCTATTTGGAAATCTTATAGCCTCACCTTCTGATTTCACCATTAGCACGACAGAAGTAACCCTGCTGGATGATTTACCCGTAAAAAACCCCATGAAGGACCCCCATAGGGAACTTATAGGGAATCATGACAAAGGAATGCCAACCAATTGAATGAAATTCAACACTGGAGGAGCGAGAGGCGTATGTCCACGACTTGTAGAATGAATTTCGGTCTGATGTATGTACATGAGAAATTAGATGGTTCAATTTCTAAACGTCTTCGGAAAGTTGTGGAGACAGCGAGTGACGCTACTAAATATTAATTGACTGAAATATTGTATAGTCTTACTTATTAAGCACTTATTCTAATCCAAAAAAATCATAAAAGCAAAATCACGTGTGAGCGTGAATAAAAAGTTTGATGACATTGGGTCATCCATTTCGATTGAGAATAAATATGTTGACGTTGATAGGGTCATCATTTTAATAACTTTAGGAGTTATAAAAATCAATATTAACTTTTTCTTGAGTCATCTGCATAGAATATGTTGGTGTTAAAAATTCCTCTTTTAAAAAATGAAAAGAGAATGATTACTTTGAACTCGAACCTCCCCAGGACTTTACTACAACTAGTGCGGTGAAGTTGTGGCAGGGAAAAGGTGTTTAGTAAGCAATGAGTCAAAATATGCCTAAAGATAGGAAGAAAGCTCACCAAGGAGCTCGAAAAAAACACTCCGACGCACAGTGGGTTGAAATCGAAAAAAGATGCCAAAACCTCAAAAACAAATTTTTTGAACAAGGGAGTGGAAACATCGAATAAATATTCTCAAAGCATTTTTTATAACTTGTCCAATATATTCCTTTCATTGCCCTCAAGTTAAGCTGGTCAAGGTAGAAAAAATTTAGCGAGAAACGACCACCCTCAATTATTTCTTAAAAGTTGCCTACTTTATCTTCTTTTAGTGATTTCATTTATTGACAAAATTGTTTCGCTAACTTATTCAAGATTTCTTTGTCTTCCATTTGGATGATCGTTGAAAGTTTTTATTTAATCGTTAGTCATATTGTTAATCACTGCGAGAGCTTGGTTTCAGCCAATGGTTTTTACATAAGCGCAGAGAAAAAGTAGAGATGCTTCCGACAAGTGATTTAAACCTCGCCTGTATATGATGCCTCTACAGTGCGAATTAGAATTCGTCAAGCTGGTTGTGGGAACATTTTCGGATGAGCTAGTAAAAGAGAGGTGCCATTTCACACTCGTCCGACCGCACCTTGAATATGCAGCGAGCGTATGGGATCCGGTACTCGAAGGCCCAATCTATGAACTGAGTAAAATACAAAGGAAGGCTGCGCGTTTCGTCAAAAACCGCGTACAGACAGCAGGGCATTGCAGGAACTACACTAAAAGACTTAAAGTAAGATCAATTTCATATTTTCTGCAAATTAATTTTGCAGCTTAGCATTATTTCTCGAAGTACATCCGAGCGCATTCCTTGTTCCTATGAAAGATATTTGACTTTATTATTCTATTCAAAGATTAATGGCAAAATGTTTTCCCATTTATTTGACGGTTTTTTTTAATCTGCCATAGCTTGAAATCAAGACGATAATATGTAAGCTAGATGCACTCGATAACTCGTATGTAAATAACTGTAGGGTTGAATTTCCATGCGGCTTGATCATCACTCGCTGGTATTCGCCCTATCTCGTTGAAATTATTCTTTTCGAATATTTCTATCCAACTAACGAAACATTCCTTATGTCCACCATTATAACTTCCACAGTTTATGCGTTGCACACACTAGAAAAGGAATTACTTCCAGTAATTACACGTTTTTCAGCATCGTTGACTCAGCTAACTTTTAAAACTTAATTCTCAGTCGTCATAAGTGAGAATAGAATACAATACAGTAGAGTCGGAACAGGGGCACGTGCAAGGCAAGTTCCAGAAACTTTTTCTGGGGTGGAAGGGGCAAGGGCTTGACAGGCAAACGGTCTTCTTATATTTGAGATTTAAAAAATCGTATAACAATGATTGCATGGAACATACTATTTATTTTAATATGAAAGTTATTAAAATGGAATTAAATGATTTAGACTCCGTAATTCACAAAGCAACACGAATGTTATAATAACCGTATTAAAATGTTGAATATTATTTTATAAGTGCCTGGGGGAAGGGCTGGGGGTCCCTCCAACCTAAATCCACCTATGGGTTCGAGATAAGTTATCAAGTACCTCAAATTGGGAAGAGGGACAATTGAATAATCCAATGCAACTTCTGCGGTTGGAATTTGGATAGTTGGAGCGAACCCGCCGAACATGTGAAATGCATCTGCTTTTAGGGGATTAAAAAATGCCTTGTTCCCACTCCAAAGTGCACATTAACTAATATCTCCCATCCATCGCCGGACTACGTCATTGTGAATCACTTCCCTCATTCCAATTGTACCTACGAAAACCCTCCACACCTCATTATCTCACGAATCCAGCAACCTCCTTCCCCGAAACTCTACCCCAACCTCACCACCAGACCGTTGAGAGGCATGAATAGGCTGTCATTCAAAAATCGCATACTTTGAAAATGGCGTTATATCCTCATTCCAAGGTCCATGCTCACGTAATACTCTAACCAGGAGAGATCGTTTTTTTCCTCATCGGCGTGACGCTAATCAGAAGTCAGGGTGGATAAATTATTTGTATCAGCCCTGAGGAACCGGTGTTAGCTCAGTTGCTCGGTGACAAGGCGAGGAGAGTGTTGAATCTCGATACTTCGGAGTGGTTTCTTTTTTTCGGGAAAAGTGAAGTTTTACAGCGCATTTCCAATGTTCTTTCAAGCAAGCATAGTAATTAGTACAGGTAATGCGCGCGCATTGTTCGTTGCGCACCGTGAAGAAGTGCATTGTTCTATACGCAGTTGGAAATAATATCAATGTTGATATCACTGCGTCAGTGCGTGTATTAGTGTTGAGAGTGTGTTTGATGGTGCATAAGTGTGGAAGCACATGTGCGAATGGTGTGATGGCGTGTTGCTTTCTACCGTGAGAATTACTGAAGAGGAATAACCAACTCGGCGGTCCAGAATCTTAGACAATGGCTTCATTCCCTTTGGAAAGTGGGAAATAGCAGCTTATCAGAGGTAAAAATACAAGTTCATCATCGCATTTGAAAACTTATTTTTACCTGGGTATGTGAAGTTTTCGATAAGAAAACAATTACATTGATTTTACGAATAACAATGAGGGCTTCTCAATTCTTTACGGGATGCTGCCATGGTAAAATTGAATGTATCCAATCTAATATTTTTACCTTTACAAATCGATGGTTTTATCATTGTAGCTAGTTACTAGTGAATTGCAGGATATTAGGATTTACGAATGCTCCTGTGCGCTGTAAAATACTGATTCTGAAGTGCCGAATGTATTGAAGGGTGTGCAACGTATTACCGCGTGGATTACATTTTTTTATTTCTGGAAACTAAAACAATACAACATTTTCCATACGTTACTAGGCGGAAACAGAATATCGATTCTATTCTGTCAATGGATAAGACTCGAAGTCCCGGTGTAAAACAGGCTTTAGGAATTACTCCAAGCATTGTGATCCATTTGAAGGGATGGTAAATGCATTTCATTTTGGCGTTTTTCTATCACACACAGCGTATGAATTTAACTGTAATTTTACTTAAAATTACTATTTGGCAATGCGAGAGTTCGGGAAGCTGTGGCGCGTATATCGGAGGAAACCTGATTATATTTGCAATCGATTCTGCGTGGTGATTATTATCATCATCAACTCATAATTTTGTTTTGCCCTCGGAGTTGTTGGGGGAGAGGGCACCTTGTCTTACAGGTGGGGCTGCCATGTCTAAAAGAGAGAACAGCAAGGTATTTTCTATTCAAATCTTAAGAGATAATAAATAATATAAATGAAGCCAACTAAAGAGATGTCATGGTAGACTATCGATTCCGTAAGATGAGGTAGCTAAAAATTGGTTTAGAATCAGTGATGATGGTATCCACAAACTATTGTATTAAAAGGTGTAAGCGTAGATAATGTATCTCTAAATCTAAACTCCCATTCGCTTCAACAACAGTGCACTAGAGTTCGTGAAAAACCTCTTCATTAATTCTAGATGAACTCCTGTCTTATGCATCCCCGACCTGGCTCCACGCTGCAGCGACGCACTTAAAACGAATTCATTCCGTCGAAAACGTCATCCTGAGAAGAACTATTGGGGCACCTTGGTTCGTTTCAAACAGAAATATCAGTAGCGATTTGAAGACAACTACTCTTTCTCCATTCTAAAATCATAACTTCCCCGGTTTAAAAATCTTTCGCTTACGCAGAACGAACATTTGAAAACCCTTTGGAATTAATCCCCTTCAGAAAACGCAAACCACAAAGTCCACATAACTGACTTTCAGCAAGCTTTACTCCCCCACTTGGGCTAGCCGTAGAAACTATGCCATGATAATAACGAGAATTTTAAACGACTGAAACTACCAATAGCCAAGAAACTCTAAGTAAGTAGCCAAAACAGCTGGGATCTTGAGACCAAATGAAAGCGGAGAAATCTTATCGTAGCGTAGCGTAATTCTAAAGGATTATTTAAGTACCGTGACCTAATATAGCAGATAGTCAACAATTATTAGGATATACAGATGAATTCGTAGTCAAACTGGTCATCGAATAAATTAATTGTTTAATTAGACCTGTTGTCGCCTACTAGAATAAAATGTTGTTCAAATAACAAATTTAAACGTTGAATATTTCAGGAGTAGATTATTTTCTTCTGTGACTACTAGTAAACATTGATATCGTGCGATTTAGGACTCAACGTACTTCTCATTCTAAACGTTTTTAAAAAAGTTGTTAGAGATAGCTAGGAAAAGATTATATCTATAACTAGTGATCTAGGCTGAACAAACTGTATAGTGTGAAAAGAAGACGTAAACAAAAAATAACACGCGAGGTGAAAAAGTTTCCATGTCTTTATCACTATTTCTTATACATTCTATGGATAGCTACTCTTTCTATGACACCACAAGTATTTCGTTCCGCATGACGTTAGTGTACCTGCCTTTCCGACCTATCCCCACTACCCCCCAATCCCGGTGTGCCTACTGGAGCACTCCCCCGCAAGAGAGTGCAGAACAACGACCCAATTCTGCCCCAGCGTGTGAGAACCGGGGACTCGGTTAGCCAGGCCACGCCATTGTCTGTGTGGGACGGTGTTCTGAAGTCGAAGCCCTGACCTGCCTTGAGAGTGCAAAAGGCGTGCAATGGTCAGGGGTGTGTGCTGTTCGGGGCCCTCAGCCAGGCCGAACGACTGGTCGGTGGCGACTGAGGGGGTCTTTGTGTACCAGCCGAAGTCTTCTCGACTTCCGATCTCCAGATCGGAAAGCCATTCTCTCCAGGCCGGAACAGCGAGTCTTGATTCCCCGGGCGAGGAGACTCCTTCGGAAAGTGGGTGCGAATGATTGGCTGCCGTGGGTCGGACCTCTCAATCGTTCCAAATCCCTGTCCCTATTACGTCGTCTGCCGTTGATTCTGCCATGACGCGTCGGTGTCCTGTCTGCAACGTGAGAAATCATCGGATTTCGCGGCTTTATATAGGTCACTAGGGGGTGCCGCTGTGATTTGATTGGTCCTCTCAACAGTCTCTGACATATTGTCTTGCATCGTCCAATCACAGAGCTGCAATTACAAAAATCGATTGCCTGGTTTTTCCCAACTGAACGCTTCTAAAAATTTTCATGCTCTTTAACGCTGTCAATTCTACGGAACGTGAAAATTGTTTCTAAATGAATTTCATGGTATTTTGTGGAGTTGTCATGATTTTTAATGCATACAGCGTGTATTAATTCTTGGCAGCAGACTGTTTACCGAATGTATTAGTTGGAGAAGAGAGGAATTTATGTTGGCTTATCTATTTAGAATTTCGTATTTTTCGTGCAAAACATAAAGACGAGATTTCAACATGTTTGCTAGAAAGCCTTCGATTTAATTTCATAAGCTTGTGTAGGGTTTTGCAGTCTATTAGTAAGCTTATTTCTAATGTCATATATTGTATGTAAGTTGTAGCAAAGTGAATTTAATAATTGTTAAGTAATTAATAGTTTTAAAGGACTCAGCGTGCATCCATTCCTGTCTGTAGACTGTTGGTCGGGGAAGAGAGACAATAACGGAATTAAGTGTTCTGACTATCACGACAGCTTGCATCCCTCTCCTTGTGTTCAATGTGAGTTTATGCAGGAATGAAGGAAATTTACATAATTTGCATTATTAGTCTAGGAGAGAAGTATTCCCGGTGACATATTTCTTCTCTTTCATAACCTGTCCTGTGTATCTCATTCGGGGCCGTCCCTTGCCCTTCTTCCTTTCCACCTGCTCTTCTACGATTGTATTCATCAGGTCATCATGTCGCATAATGTGGCCAAGTATGTCGTCCCGTCTTCTTCTTAAGGATTTAAAAGACTTCTCTTTTCTCCCACTCTTCTTAGCACACCGTCGCTACTTAAAAGGTCGATCCATTATATCTTCATCATTCTCCGGAGGCACCACGTTTAGAATACTTCCACTCTTGACTTCTCTGCAGCTGTCAACGTCCAAGCCTCGCTTCAATAGAGAAACATACCACATATGTAGAATCCGATGAAATGTTTCCTTGCTTCTGTGTTCGTAAATATCAGCTGTAAGAAGGTTCTTCTTCTTCTAGTAAGGCACACAGTAGAACTTCCTCATTACTTACTCGGTTGATCCATTTTTACTTCTTTTATTAGCCATTTTGCAGAAATAATCGGTATTGTGGGCGGCCAATGCGATAAAAATTATCACAACTTGAAGAACCTAAAATGAGGGTTTAAAATGACTAATGAGTAATGTTTGAGGAATTAATAACTGGGATAATGCAAATGAGTTTTATATATTTCCTTCAATACGGTTAAATTAATGAAAATGATGAAACACAAAAATACAACAGCATTCATTTGGAAACAATATTCACGTCCGGTACTATTGAGAACGTTCTAGAACATCAATATTTTTCGAAGTGATCAGTTGGGATAAACCAGGCAATCGATTTTTGAAATTTCAGCTATGTGATTGGACGATGCAAAACGATACACGTGAGATTCTTGGGAGGACCAATCAAATCACAGCGGCACCCCCTAGTGACCTATATAAAGCCGGAAAATCCGATGGTTTCTCACGTTCCAGACAGGACAATGACTCGTGATGGCAGAATCAACGGCAGACGACGTGATAGGGACAGGGATTTGGAACGATTGAGAGGTCCGACCCACGGTAGCCAATCATTCGCACCCACTTTCCGAAGGAGTTTCCTCGCCCGGGGAATCAAGACTCGCTGTTAAGGCCTGGAGAGAATGGCTTTCCGATCTGGAGATCGGAAGTCGAGAAGACTTCGGCTGGTACACAAAGACCCCCTCAGTCGCCACCGACCAGTGGTTCGGCCTGGCTGAGGGCCCCAAAAGCACACACCCCTGGCCATTGCACGCCTTTTACACTCTTAAGGCAGGTCAGGGCTTCGACTTCAGAACACCGTCCCACACAGACAATGGCGTGGCCTGGCTAACCGAGTCCCCGGTTCTCACACGCTGGGGCAGAATTGGGTCGTTGTTCTGCACTCTCTTGCGGGGGAGTGCTCCAGTAGGCACACTGGGTTTTGGGGGGTAGTGGGGATAGGTCGGAAAGGCAGGTACACTGTCGTCATGCGAAACGAAATGTTTGTGGTCTTGTAAATACCATCAATGACCTTTTCTTCACGCGTACATTATGCGTTGTTTACTAGTATTTTAATGGAAGCGCTTATGAAACGGCAATGGCGTGGTTGAAAATATCATATGTAAAGGTCGTTCATTTTCGTATTAAATGGTTTCCGTAGACTTACGAAACTACACTGGCCATCGGATGTAGTGTACCTCACACACATGCAACCTTTTTCTCAGCACATTGAGGTTCAAATTATTGATTTTTCGAATTAACAATTTTTTTGATCGCAAGCTGGACGCTAATTTTGACTAAGGACTCATTAGAAAACGTTTGCTATCACTCTTGGAAGATTCATTTTCGATTTTCCAATTATTTACACTCTTTCGGTGCATAAAATCTCTAACTTTGAGCTTTATTTTCAGCAGATGGAAGCATCAATTTTTTGAGTAGTCACAGTTTTAAAGATCGATAATTAACGGTTACCGAATATAAAGCCTTGTTGATATCCTGGGAACCCCAATATAAGTTTAATTTTATTTGCCTGTTTAACGTTCTATAATGTTAATCCACATTGCAAATGTGAATCAGTTTTTCTCATCGCGTTTTTGGTTTCTCGTTTTGTTGGTTCCATCGAACCTGTGTGCTTCGGCAGATCATTAGCGAATCTTTAAGTTTTCAATCAGTAACTAGATTGCTGTGTTGTCATTTTCAGTATTCCGAATGTTTGTATTATAGAATGACCCTTTTTTGATTTTCAATTTCGTTCTCAGTTTCTGCTTATCATACCAAAAATGCAATTCGAACGAAAGGTAATGATATTTACTACGTTCGGCAAATATTAAGAAATAATTACGTTAGTTACTCCGACAAGGTATTTTAATCATGCATCACTGTACTTGAGAGACAGTTATTTATCGCTTTCGCCTTTTGTTTTTAGATTGTGATAGAGTACCGTTATGTAACACTTCCCTCGGGGCTTCGGCGACTTCCCGCGATGTACCCATCCCCAGAAGTGGCCACACTCCCACCCTCTGACACATGGCCGTATCCAGCGGGGAGATAGAGGGGCAGCAGCCGCCCCCCTCTAGAAGCGAAAATTAATTAAGTTAAAAGCGGAAAATTAAAGAAAAATTATATTAGTATAAGGAATGGAGCTAAAATTAAATCGTTATTTTTTTGGAGCTGGTAATTGTAAAGCTTAATGAACCACTGTCGTAATATTCTAAAAGTATTGGTTCCTTAACTTTTTCTGACAATGAGCAAAAATATTACAGCTTGAACGACCATGGCTTGCCCCCAGTCCCCCTAGTTCTGATCATGGTTACGCCCATGCTCTGACTTTCTGTCTTTCGGTAGATTTGAATTTCATAATGACTGCCACAACACCACTT
This sequence comes from Ischnura elegans, assembly GCF_921293095.1. NCBI lineage: Eukaryota > Metazoa > Arthropoda > Insecta > Odonata > Coenagrionidae > Ischnura > Ischnura elegans. The sequence goes on from NC_060249.1 coordinate 3,195,384, forward strand.
AAAATAAGCATATCTATCTTTGAAATATAGAGGAATTTTTTAACCTACTTTTCATGCCACTAAAACTCAATCAAATGCATTACCGTACAAAGACGACGTGCAAAGAACCCAGTCACGAATTCTTCCCCAAAGTTTTTCGACGCAAGTCTTTGCCAATCTCTTTCATGGACTGGGGGTTCGCTTTGCCGGAGTGTCTACGAACGTAGCCGATGCACTTGGCATTGCCCCTAGTTTGAATACGTTAAAAGCAGGGCTGGAAAAAATACAGGTCGAGGAGTATTTGTTTTACAAAATAGCTTTGACTTGGGTATTTTAAAAACAAGCCACAAAACAGTATTAAGATGCTTACCCAATACACCGCCGGAACGATTTTGATAGTATGAGGTTTATACCCCCAAAATGTCAGTTGCGTCCACTAATATCCCGACAAGAGTACACTCCATTTTAGGTGATACGTGAGCGAAAGCGTAGTACGAAAAATTTAAGGGAGAATTCTCACAACTTCCTGCTAGTTTAGTATATTATGTTTTGTCTCACTGCAACTCATGCCACGTCTGAATTTCCTCGGTGCAAATGGGGAATGTTGTTGTTTGAAAATTCACCGTTGTATGAGAGCATTAAGTGGACAAAGTTTTGGACGTCTTGAAGTAGTTCCTGAACTGGCCGCACTTGGAGGCCATTGAGATTTGCATTCATTTTTTCCGGTATTCAATTACGCCCAAGTGGTGGTACAGGTTGTCCGTATGAGCAGTGGCGCTGCGAGGGGGGTTTTTGGGGGATAAAACCCCCCCAGAGCTCAGAGAAATTTTAATCTATTTTACTTAATTGAATTAATAATACTCTTAGAGTAATGTAAAAAGTAATAAAATATCCCTCAGAAAGCCGTAAAACTCACCATTTAAAATCATTTTTCTTAAATATATTCTTGGGGAGGGGCCCCGCACCTCCCGCTTACCCGGGCGGGTATGCCGCACCCCCACACTCACCAGTAAGTATAAGTTCCGTTGAATAACTTATAGGATTACTGTGGGATTCATGGAGTCAGTCTGTTTGCGTTGAAGGTGAACTTGATGGCCCCCTGCCTTGCACCTGCGAGTGTCGAGAGGGGCAGGAAGTTAACTCGTGGATTGGAGTCCAAGTGTTCCGCTCGTATTGAATGAGAAAATAAAATGCTATCCGCCGACGGAAGATTGGGCGACGGACGTTCACCACATCGCAACGTCAGGAAGGCAGTCCGTGGCTGGAGTCGAATTGGTCCAGTGGCATTTCAATGCTAACATAAAATTCTCGCCCGTAGTTGCTCTTCGTGAGACGAGTACATTCGTCCTCGCAAGACTCGATGCATTCTTTCGAAAATAGCTGCATCGCGTAGTTTGCGTTCGACGTAGAATCCCTGTACGCACATTTTAGACTTGGCCCCTGCGCTGTAGCTCGTCGTATTGCGTAAAGTCGCGGGCAAAAAACGTGCAAAAACAGCCTGCCCACAAAACGGGAGACAAACAGTGGCAAGCCACAATTAATTCCTGCGATGGCGTAGCCAGGAATTTCGTTTTGGGGGGAGGGTCCAAAACCAGGGGGGAAATTTTTTGAAAAACTGGGTACTAAGTAATGGATTTTAAACTAATTTTAATACTTTTCATAATCATTTTATAATATTTCTTGGAGTTTAGGTCAATGTAAACCAAGTTATAGCCAACGTTTCGATTTATATAAAATCATCCTCAGGACTATGAAAGAGAAAACATGAACAATGTAAAATACAAAGATGACAATGATATACAATATTTTTACATAAAAATGTTACGATCGCGTTTTTTATACAGTAATATAATTTAAAATGTGGCCGATCGAGGAGAACGAACAAAATAAACACTAATAAAAACATAGAAACACATAGAAAAGGACACTCACAAAGAATCTTGCAAACGTTTCAGCGGGTTGACCCGCTATCCTCAGTGTTGAAAGTGAACTGCTGAAGGCAGATCCTCCAGTGGCCCTCCTTGGTGAAGTAGTGGGGGTGGAAGAAGGGGAAGGGGAGAGGGGGGAAGGGAGGGTAGGGTTTACTTTGACTCTTAATGGGCAATGTTTAGCCCGGGCGTTTCAAACGCCTTTTCAACCCAGATTTGGGCCATCTACCTCGTTTTCACCTCGATGATAGTTGCCCTCTCTGGCAGAACTTCAATGAAAGTTAGGGAAAAACATTGGTCGAAGGAACTGTTGTGTGAGGAAGTGTGAATGGGGATGGGCTCATGAAAGGGGGAGTTTTTCAGGAGTGCCTGTGGTTATTCAGGGGGGAGTTTACCCACACTGGAATTATGCTTATAGCAAAGGGATGATGCCTACTTTATGGGCGGTTTTCGCTTGGTACCATCATAATCAAATCCTTTTTAATTTTGTGTATCTACTTTTCACTCGGAAACGAATCGATAATCGCAGATTTTATAACTTTTGATAATCCTCCGACGGGGGAGGCAAACCTCCAAAAGTGGGACCCTGTTTCTTCAACTAACACCACACATTCTCATCTTAACTTGTATTGATAAGTCCTCTTGCCTTTTTTCATCAGACAAGAGTATAGTCTTTGATTCCAATAAAATGGAGCCCTTTGAAGACAACTCTCTTTCCTTATTCACAGTAATTGGCATCTTTTTCTGTCTACGTAAGTAATTCTGGTACACTAGCTTTGATGTATCTTACGAAGTTATGACTTTTGCTTCAGCTAAAGTTGCGGGAATGATCATTGCTGTTTCTTGGCTCTTGCATATACCTCTATCACAGTTACCAGACGCATATTCCCCGAAGAAGTTCCAATTTGAGTTTATAGTCCTTAATGTTCATTTTATGAGGAAAGAAGAGATACAAATCGGCTAAATTCTCGCCAGTTTAATGTTATTCGAATGAATTGATGAAGAAAACTTTTGATACTATTTTCCCGTTCAAGAATTGACGATGTTGACTCAACGCTCTCCGATGATTCCCTTTTTTTCCTCAGTTGTCGAGTTTCTTTAGGATTCAATCCAGCAACCATCATCTTTCTTTCCGTCAGCTTGTCCCTCAAAATACTTCTTCATAGGGGGAACCTTATGCTACTCCTTGCAATTACACGCAAAAATATCGCATAATTTAAAATTTTCCTTTAAAATTGTTTGAGTTTTATACTTCAATAAAATCCTACTTTTGGCCTATTCTGATTTTCCGTAAGTTTTAGTACTTCCTGTGGTACCGCTAAATCCATTTAGTCACATTCATAATGGAAGAGAAGCGTGTCACCATAGTTTGCACACCTTCATAGCCACTCGAGAGGCGTCTTCATAGACCGTGGGCTACTTTCCTGCGTTCGTGGATCTAAAAATATTTCATCACTTCTCTAAAAGTTGGTAACATCGATTTGTTTAACGCCGACGAGGCGCCAAATAAGGGAGAAGTCGTCTCACTACGCATCCTTTTTTACCTTTTACCATCTTCCGATTTATATTATTTAAGATGAACGCCCTCCTAGCAGCACACGCGGGATGAATTTTGCTGCATTCGAGGCGTGGGAGGGGGAGAAGCGAGCGGGGAGGGGACGGGATCGGCTTGCTGCTCTTGCGACGCTGCGTGGGCGTTGGAATATTTTCTTCGCGGGCGCGGACTCAAATTAGGCATTTTGTGGCTAAACGGTGGCAGATGCACGTCAAAATGCACGAAATTTTTGTTCTTAAAGGGCAGTAACTCGGCAAAATCTATAGGGAATTACCATTAAATATGATATTTTTCGAATTTTGACCCTTCCCCCCCCTAAATTGCATTTGAGCGAGGGTCAGGGGTTCACGCAGAGGTTTCAAAATTTTCAGGCCTTATTTTTGATCGGTCCCACAACTTTTTTTCATTGGGCCAGATGGATTTGAAAAAAATCGATTTTTGCGATCCGCCCTAGTTTACATCCCTACTGAGAGTACAAAGCTAGCATTATACGTCTAATTTAATACAATGTAGACGCCTGTATCTGGTATACAGCAAACCTAATGATTTCCCATGAACCAAATGTAAATGTCTATCATTAGTGTACATCAAGCAAGGACGATCAAGCTCTGTAAAGTTCACCTGACTGGCAAGACAAGGCAAGATACCATAGGGGTCCTTCAGGTCATGGGTTCTGCATAGGGTTAATGTCCCCACATGCTAAAAGAAACTAAAATCAATGAAACCAACGATAGCCTACAATGATGGACTGATAATAGAATAAGACTTTGGCAATCACTACGCAATGAAAGATACAGGAATTGCAACATGAAATATGATTTAACCTGGAAAATTGATGAAGCAAATGAAATAAAATTCAAGTTCGACTTGGAATACTTCAAGAAATTATATGGGAAGGAAAAGGAAATTTTGATAAATCAAATGTATATGAGCAATGTGTAAGCGCGTGGTTTCTAATTGGGTTGGCACTCCAGAGGAATTATGGAATCAACTCATTTCGTGAAGGTATTTATTATCAATCACACACCGTGCGTCGCACACCTGGCCTGCGGCCTTTACACATGAGTACTTTTTGCCGACTGCCCTCTGCCTTTTCCACACGTGGCCTCCGGCTTCCCGGAAGGTGCTGATGGCAGCATCACTCCCACGCACTCACATGAGTGACTAGGCATGGGGGATCAGAATAGCATTACCATCCGGTTTCACGTCTCTGCGAACTCAAGTTGTTCCGCTTACAACTATACCCCCTCCAAAGTGAATTGTTGAATATCCTAAAAACACAACAATTCAATACTAGAATACATGGAAACCATTAAAATCACAATAAAACAAAGAAAGATGAAAAGTTACCCAATGATAGATGATAGAAAGAAAAAGAAAGAAAAAAAAACTTAACGCATTTAACAGGAAACCGTACAATTTGAAATATATGAATCAATTCAAGTGGATGAATAGGTCCAGAGTTCAATCTTCGGCCGTGGCCTACACTTTTTTAGAATCACAAATTCCCACCCTCCCAAGCACTCGTCATCTTTGCACGGGAATCCCTGGATTTTAAAAACCCTCTTGGCAATTCACTGCCCACGACCCCGCCCCACACTACTGATGCACTTCACACATTACACATTATCACTGTTAAGCAATACCCTTCATTTTTACAACCTTAACTCTAACATTGCATACCCATTATCTAGGGGTCCCCGCCCCCCATCACGTATCCTCCCCTTAGCTCTGTCAAACAATTGACCTATTAATTTATACTCATTATTCATTCCTTCAAATCAAAATTAATTACCCCCATCCAATCGTGTTCTATTAACCCCACATCTTGTCCACGATCAAATACCAAACAGTTTTTTTTTTTTTAATGGCACCAATTCTTGAGCTATTTCAAGTCCCGCTATCCCAGCGGCGACTAAAATGGCGAATACCAAGGTCATTGTTCTTGTTCGTCTTCCTCTAGAACCGTGGACAAGGGTCCTCGTGATCGGAGCGAATAGGAGTGTGAGGGTGCTGGAGCAGGGGACAGGGGAGGGGCTGCGATTCTCTCAGCTGTTCGCTGTCGGCTGCGGAGGGGGTAAGGGGACCGCCTTGGGAGGAGAGGGGAAGGCGGTGGAGGGGAGGCTGCTTCGTTCCGCTGAGAGGAGCTCTCCTCTTGATTGGGAGGGGGGGGGGGAACCACTCCTTTCCCCTTCACTGGCGCCTCGCCGTCTGGAGGGGATGAGGGAGGGGAGTCAAACCCTTCCCCGCTATCCGTTCCCAGCTGGCTGGCCTCTGGAAAGTCGGCGTATCCCCGCGGCTCCACTGACTCGAACTCTATGTCACTGCAAGAGGGTAGAATTGGGGTTTGGGGAGGAAGGGGTGGATTCTTCCGGGGTCTTCCTCGGGGGCGAGCACGTCTCCTGCCTAGATCTGGGGGTGGAATAGAACCTGAATAAGGTTTCACACGATTCACATGCACCACAATTTTTCGAAATGGAAGCTCCAACTCTAAATTGCAATCGGACAAAACTCTTATCACTCGATACGGCCCTTCCCAGGGGCAATGAAACTTTTTCACTTGCCCTGGCTTCAAACACGGGTCGCGTAAATATACGTAGTCGCCCACCTCGTATCTGCGTTGTTTTCCCTTTGTTTTTACCCCCTCTGCTTGCCTCTTTTGTGCCCTCCGATTGTTTTCCTTGCAAACTTCCCACAACTTTGTTAGTCTCGCACACAATTCTCCCACAGCCGGGTGCTTGGACGGGACATCGTTCGCCGCCATGACTTCAAAGGGGGAGGCCATCGGAAATCCGAATATCACTTCGTGGGGGGAGAACTCTGTACTACGGTGTTTTTTAATATTATACACAGAGACTGCATAGTTTAATAAAGAATCCCAATTGTTGTTATTGTAATTCACGTAATGGCTCAGTATTTGGGCGATCGTGCGATGCACTCGCTCAACCCTCCCGTTCGCCTCCGGGTGATACGATGACGTGCGTAATCGCTTCACTTCGAGCAATCTACACATCTCGCGGAACAACTCCGATTCAAAATTGGTTCCCTGATCGGTGAGGATCGTCTTTGGGACTCCGAATCGCAAAATCCAATTTCTAACAAGCGCCGCAGCCACCGTCTCCGCAGTTTGGTCGGCCATGGCCGTCATGACTACATACCGTGAAAAGTGATCCACAATTGTCAATATGAACCGGTTTCCTTTATCTGTTCGCGGCAAAGGGCCTACAATATCTAGCGCTAAGAACTCAAACGGCCGCGAGGCATAAGGCAATTCCTGCAAGGGGGCCTTAGAGCCTCCATACGGGCTTCTTCGATTGCACGCAATGCAGTGCTTGACGTGCTCCCTCCCGGCTCTTTCGATACCTGGCCACCAATATTGCGATACTAGTCGAGTCACCGTTGCTTCCCTACCTAAATGTCCCGCCATTATATGATCATGGCATTGCTTAAGTATTTCCTCCCTACAGCTTCTCGGCACCACAGTCCTATTCCCCCGTTTCGTTTTCCTAAACAACACGTTGTCGATTACCGCGAAATTTTTGTCTTCCCTCCACCCTCGGCACTCCTCATCACTCCCTTGCGCATCCGCGAAGTCTATCGCTCCCTCAGCGACCACGCCCCTCACCTTCCGGCTGAGCGTGTCGGCATTTAAATGCGCCTTCCCGGGCTTGTGCGCTACTTCGTAGTCGTACTCGCTTAACTTAAGTGTCCAACGCATTAGCCTGCTGCTTGGATCCTTGAGACCAAACAACCACTTAAGAGCAGCATGGTCAGTTACGATCAAGAATTTACGGCCAAACACGTAACACTTAAACTGTCGCACTGCCCACACGACAGCGAGGAGTTCCTTCTCTGTTGTAGTATAGTTTATTTCGGGGTTTTTCATTTGCCGAGACGCGTATGCCACGGGGTGTTCCTCCCCATCGATCACCTGTGATAACACGGCTCCTATTGCGAAATTACTCGCGTCCGTAGAGATGATGAAAGGTCGGTTGAAGTCGGGGTAAATTAATACCGGACTACTCGTCAACGATTCCTTTAAACTCTCCACAGCCTCGTCACACTCAGGCGTCCAATTAAAAGTAGTCCCTTTCCGCAGCAACGCCGTCAGTGGTCGGGCGAGGACGGCGTAGTTATCCACGAACCGGCGGTAATAGTTCGTAAGTCCTAAAAATGACTGAATTTCCTTTGCCGTTCTCGGGGTTGGGTAATCGCGCACCGCAGCAACTTTTTCTGGGTCGGGCCTGATCCCGTTGGCGCTGATAACATGGCCAAGGTACTTTACTTGTGGGAGGGCAAAGTGGCACTTAGTCAATTTCAACGACAGGCCGGCCGCTTCCAACTTCTCGAATACCTTGCTTAGCCGTGAGGCGTGCGTGTCAATCGAATCGCTAAACACGATGACGTCGTCTAGATAAACTAAACATTCCGACGGCGTCATCCCCCGTAGCACTCCGTCCATCATCCGTTGGAATGTCGCGGGCGCGTTTCTAAGTCCAAATGGCATACGGACGTATTCGTAATGGCCGCTGTTTACGATAAAGGCGGCCTTCTCACACGAGTCCGCGGCCATCGGAATCTGGTGATATCCGCTAGTGAGGTCGAGGGTCGTGAAGTACTTACATCCGCCTAAATATTCCAAAGTCTCTGTGATATTGGGAAGGGGGTAAACATCTGCTTTAGTGATAGCATTAAGGGCCCTAAAGTCTATGCAGAATCGATAGTTTGGCTTGCCATCCAGTGACTTTTTCGGAACCACCACCACCGGAAACGCCCACGGGCTATTGCTAGGCCGGATGACCCCCCCGTCTAATTGCTCTTTCACGAAATTCTCTATCAGGGGCTTCAGGTGGTGCGGGGTCCTATAGGGTTTTTTATAAATCGGGCGGGCATCACCCGTCGGAATTTCGTGCTCCACTAGATGAGTGGCAGGGGGCCCGCCCGTTTGCGTAAACAAATTCTGAAATTTCTCAATCACTGGGGCTAGAACCTCTCGTTCCTCCCCTTTCAAGTGCCCCAACTTATCCCGAATGTCCCTTCCGAATTCCTTCACTTCCATTATCCCAACGCACTTTTCCTCCCATCCAGTAGTCCCCTCTTCGCGGCCCGTTTGAATGTCCTCACCCGAGTGCACCTCGCTAACTCTCGCGATTAATGTCCCCTTGTTTAGCGTAAGTGTATCAGGTCCAAAATTACTTACGTGTGTGGTGACGCTTCCCTCATCGCTCACCAAGCACACACACCTGGCCACCCAGCACTCCTCCTCCTCCAGGGCAGATTCCACCAGGCACTCCTGACCCGGCCGCCAAACGTCGGTGTCCAAGAAAATAGGCAGGAGTCGTACGCTCCTACCCGGAACGATTTCAGCGCGCAGGAGTCGAACCGGTACGTCAACTGCTCCATGGCGATGGCACGTCCTCGTGGGGTATCCTCGTGGTATCTTTTCGCCCCCTCTCTTCGCCGCGTCGGGGCGGAAAGGAAGATCACGGTCGGTCGCCGCCAGCACCGGGTCCACTACCGGTGAGAGCGGGCTCCTCGTCGCCGCTAGGGCGGCCCCATCAGCCGGGGGCGATGACGGCCCGTCGGTCGGTCTCCTCCTTCCCCCACTCTCCTTGCGCTGGGGCGAAACCACGCCCACTTTTCCTTCCATCCCGTCGGACGGGGCCCGCTGATAACAACCCACCGCGCCCATCGCCGCCTCCCTCCTAGTCGACGCACTCTCTCGCGCGTCGGCCAAATGAACTATTTTTCCATTCAATACCAACACTCCCCGAGCGAGATCAATCACTGCACCGTTTTCTCTTAAAAAGTCCATCCCCCACAGTCCTGCATAGTCGCCCAGCGAGTCCACCACTTGCGCACGCAGCATCAGTGACATGCCACCAACTCTCAAAGGGGCCACCACTTCACCGTAATTTCGCATGTGCCCCCCCGAAATCCCTCGTATCCTCAAGGGCGAGAAAGTAGGGGTCAAATTGCCACTGCACTGTCTAGTTATTAGGGAAACTTGGGCTCCTGTGTCCACTAACACGGGCCACACCCGTCCGTCCATCTCCACTCGTACTACCAGTCCATTTGCCTCGCGGAGCGAGCAAACAGGTGTGATCGCCACCTCCTGGGGGGGCCGCGTTCGGCGATTAACTCGGCCCCACCCTAGTTTAAATCCGGCTTCCTGTCGCTCGACAGCCGCGGAGTACTCTTACAGTCCCTCGCAAAATGCCCCTGGCGGCCGCAGGCGAAGCAGGGCCCTCGGGGGCGGCTCGGACATGAGCGTGCGAAATGACCCTCCTTCCCGCACGAAAAACACGCCTTTGCCGTCGATGCAAAGACTTCCATCTCCCCAACTGGCCTCTTCGCACGCCGTTCCACCTCCACGATGCGCGTGGCGTTCTCAATGGCGTCATCAAACGTCGCTGGCATCCTCAGTCGCGTTTGTCTGCCCACCTCGCCAGAGAGACCGTTTAAGAAGGCATCCAATGCCCTCTGGTCGGCCTCTTCCCGGATGGCAGCCACCCTCTCCTCAGTGCCTTCGACAGAATAGGTCCGTACATTCGTTTCACGAACCCGATCCGCGAATTCCTGTATGGTCTCCCCCGCCTTCATCCGCAGAGTGGACAGCAACTCCCGGTAATACCGCCGGCTTTTACTCGACCTGTATCTCTCCTTCAGCAGTCCGGTAATCTCCGGATACGTCAATGCCTCTCTCCCTTCGGCCTTGGCTCGGCAATACGTATCCGCGGCCCCCTTAAGTCGCAGCCTGATCGCATGCTGTTTCTCCTCCTCCGTCCACTTACTCAGCAAGGCAGCCCTATCGAACCGTTCGAGAAAGGCATCCACATCCTCCGCTGGTCCGCCGCAGAAATTCTCAACCGAGGCTAAGAGGGCGAAATTCGGTTGTCTATCCGCGTAGTTCTCAGCGGTCGGGGCGGGGAGATGCATAGGTCTCTCGGCCTCTCGAGCCCTCATTCTAGCGTTCTCCTCCTGCAGGTCCTTTAACTGCGCAGTCAACGTGTCTAACGCGCGTTGGAGATCCATTTCTTGGCCCAATATACTGACCCTGCCCGTCATCCTCACTTACCTTCACTATAGACTTGATTCCTCTTTTTGTTGGAGGCCAACGTCGCACTCTGACACCAGTTGTAAGCGCGTGGTTTCTAATTGGGTTGGCACTCCAGAGGAATTATGGAATCAACTCATTTCGTGAAGGTATTTATTATCAATCACACACCGTGCGTCGCACACCTGGCCTGCGGCCTTTACACATGAGTACTTTTTGCCGACTGCCCTCTGCCTTTTCCACACGTGGCCTCCGGCTTCCCGGAAGGTGCTGATGGCAGCATCACTCCCACGCACTCACATGAGTGACTAGGCATGGGGGATCAGAATAGCATTACCATCCGGTTTCACGTCTCTGCGAACTCAAGTTGTTCCGCTAATTTTTGTTCTTAAAGGGCAGTAACTCGGCAAAATCTATAGGGAATTACCATTAAATATGATATTTTTCGAATTTTGACCCTTCCCCCCCCTAAATTGCATTTGAGCGAGGGTCAGGGGTTCACGCAGAGGTTTCAAAATTTTCAGGCCTTATTTTTGATCGGTCCCACAACTTTTTTTCATTGGGCCAGATGGATTTGAAAAAAATCGATTTTTGCGATCCGCCCTAGTTTACATCCCTACTGAGAGTACAAAGTTAGCATTATACGTCTAATTTAATACAATGTAGACGCCTGTATCTGGTATACAGCAAACCTAATGATTTCCCATGAACCAAATGTAAATGTCTATCATTAGTGTACATCAAGCAAGGACGATCAAGCTCTGTAAAGTTCACCTGACTGGCAAGACAAGGCAAGATACCATAGGGGTCCTTCAGGTCATGGGTTCTGCATAGGGTTAATGTCCCCACATGCTAAAAGAAACTAAAATCAATGAAACCAACGATAGCCTACAATGATGGACTGATAATAGAATAAGACTTTGGCAATCACTACGCAATGAAAGATACAGGAATTGCAACATGAAATATGATTTAACCTGGAAAATTGATGAAGCAAATGAAATAAAATTCAAGTTCGACTTGGAATACTTCAAGAAATTATATGGGAAGGAAAAGGAAATTTTGATAAATCAAATGTATATGAGCAATGTTTATTTAAGATATCAGAGAGAATGACCTCTACATGCAAATTTGGATAGATAACGAAAGAAATAGACAAAGTAAAATGGAATTTGATGCCATTTGGAGATAAGGATACGTAGAAAATGGCTAACAATAAGTGCAAGATTTAGGGAAAATAATTGTAATCACTGAAGCACTGATTGAGAATAATAGTTGATGTATTTTCCATAAATTAATAATTGTGCATATGTTGTTTAGGTTTACTCATACAAAATTCATTCTCATTCTCTTAAGAGACGACTAAATCATTCACTTTGTCAATTGAGACACTGTTTTCATTAAAATGTCCACTTATATTAGATATGCCACAATCTGAAAAATATACATATCTATCTAAATCAATGATGAAAAGTTTAAAATTCAACGGGCTTATTTTGGTTAGAAGCACACGACTTATTTTATTAAACTGCTATCACAAAGACATGAATGAATAGTGAATGGTTAACATATTAAAGCAAACCTAACAACTTAGGTTGCTAGGGATTGCTCAAACAAGGTTTGGTTGTTAGATTGCTAGGGATCCATGTGAACCGTATCCTACAACGTATGCAATCGTAGTATATATCGTGGTTATTCATGGCCCATATCGAACTTCCATCAGTTATCTGTAGACTCGAAACAGACAGATCTTATAAGTCTAAACTTTTTCATGTGCCCTCAGGGATATATATATACTAACAAGTCGCATTAAAGAAGCCTCCGCTTCTTGGAACCATTTGTGTCAAATACCATGCTGAAAACACCAAAAAATTAGCAGAACATTTCTTAACAAAAAGTTATACATAGTTTCCAAAAATTATCTTATGTAGAATTCCTTAAATAATTATCAATTGCCAACATAAGTTATGGTGACACGCCTGCCGGATAAAAACCTGAAAGGTATGCGACCCACGCAACATTCTTGTAGAATTCTATAAGAAATACAGAGTTCTTATAAGAATTTCTGTAAGACTTAAGAATGCTATAAGTCTTACAAAATTCTTATAGGATTTTATAAGAATTTATGTAAGACTTATAAGAAATTTCCAATAGGGTAGGAGAGCAGTCATTGTTTTTGTAAAAGCGTGCGTCTTTTTTATGTGAGTATGACACGCAATTTTTCCCCTGTTGTATTAAGAGCAAGCCGTTCATTATGGTGTGCTAAGTCATAATAAAGGTGTGTATATATACATATACTTATAAGTACCAGTCGGACATTGTTATTGTGTAAGAACAGAAGATTATCAACACCCACTGCGCTTCTCCTTTGCAAAACTGTAGCCACCAGCAACAGGCGTAACACTATGAAAGGCAACAGCGCCAAAACGATAGGTGACAAGGCAACAACCAGTAGTGCAGCGGATTCAAATGGCTGTGGAACTGACAAGTTGACACTGCTAGTTAAATCTCTGTGAAAATCACCGGATGCTTAAATTAAGTGTTTCAGTGTGAGTGCCAGTTGTTAAGTGGCCGTACCTTAGGGAGATATGGAACACGCGTAGTGAGTAAAAGTGGGTCTGTTGCCACATCAATGTATCGTAAATAGCATAATTCGAATAGTCAGAGTAGAAGCCACAAATATTGCAATAGAAGATCCTCCAATTCGCATCTGATTGTGTTGTCACCCACCGCGCATTTAAATGGGTTTACAAAGAGTTGCCACAATAGGGAACTTGCATATATTTCAGATATAATCAATAGCCCCAAAATTATATAAAAATATATGTTTGCATACCTCGGTTAAAGCTTTTTTTATTATTTTATGACGTGGTTTGCGATATTTAATGCATCAAAGTTCACGAGAATTTTCAAATGCAAGTGAGAAGCGAAAACGCCCGATGATTGGCTGGTAGAAAAGTGACGTCATAGTTCAGTACGAGGCACGGCGGCACGGCCATAGTATAGGTTGCATACTTGAATACATGCGACGGCGTGGTTATAATTCATTTATTGAAGTGCAGACTTATCGGAGTTGTTCATTGTGACTTCAGGGCTATTATTTGATCTATTTCTCCTCCATTGAAAGCGATAGATTGCGTAAAGATGAAGGCATATGGTTATTCTTAGGCTGATCCTAGCAAGCTTCCTGTTACTGATTCCATCATGATAACAGGGTATTTTAGTGAAACTGCCCTAGTAGAAAAAAGTGTGTTCATTCAGTGTTCTTTTTATGTTCATTTAATGTTCAAATTGTGTTCCTTCTATGTTCACCGAATGTTCACTTTATGTTCTTTTTATGTGTTTTGTGACAGAAAGAACATAAAAAGAACACAAAATGAACACTCGTCTGTGAACATAAAAAGAACATTATTTGAACACAAAATGAACACTTTTTTGAACATCAAAAGAACACAAAATGAACATAAAAAGAACATTTTGTTGAACAACAAAGAAAAAGCTTTCACGGAAGTCCCATCATTACCATGAAAACTTTCACATATTTGGGAATCAGATGTCAGTGTTTGGAATAATTTCAAATCATTTTATTTCCAGCTTTTTTATTAGAAACGAACTAATTACTTGAATCCAAATGCTCAGGCCTTATCCCTGTTTAGTATGCAATAAAGTACATATTTAGAGTGTTTTCAGGTGTTCCTTGATTGCATTCTCGGATCGTTCAATGTCCATTTTTTGATGATATGCCTTCATTTTGGGATATTTTTCCCGGAAATTCGTTATTTTAAATTTCTAGAAATATTATGGAAAACTGCTAAAAAATACAGTTTTGTGGATTTCAAGATGGCGAAATTCAAACTCATTTTTGGTAGACAAAGTCTCCAAAATCATCTGTATTACTTGTTTTATGTAAAGCTACTTGTCATGACACATGAACTGCAGTCCCAGTGAGAAATGGATCATCGAATCTACGTCGATTCGACGTCGAAGTACTCATCGATAAAACGTCGATGGTAACACATCGATCGATGTCTATATGGTCCGAAAATCGACGTGTTTTCGACGTCGAAGCCATCGACGTGTTTTCGACGTCGACGCCATCGACGTATTTTCGACGTCGACGCCATCGACGAGTTTTCTATGTCGACGAGATATCGTCTTTTTACCTGCGATTCCTACTAATAATTACGGAAATATACATCTTTTCGGCTAATAAAGAGCATCTATTGCTGCGCCAACGACGTATTTCAATCGAGCACGTAAAGTCTAAACAAATGAAGGCTGAAATAAATTTATAATGGTGATTTGTAATCTTAAGTCCTTCGTATTCATCTTCAATAATAATCAGAAATCCTAGAGAAAAAATGTGAGGTGTTGACATCTATGACGTGAGTATAAAGGTATCGAAATGAGGTAAACGTAGTCACAAAGCCAAGCTTGTGCATATCGCATACCACGCAGGAAAGAAGTAAGAACTTGGACGCAAATAGAAGGTCCGGCGTATGTGGCAAATGTGTGAAAATGGAAATCTTGAACACATTCAATAGGGGAAGCTAATCCTACCTGTCATACAGTGGTCCAAAAGCAGACCGATTCCGAAGTACGAAAGACGTAGCGAAGCTTGTCTTTACTAAGCGACGGAAGCTCATTAAGTTTCAGAAGGATTTTAAATACCAATAATAGGATTTAGAGCTAGCAAAGTTTGTCGCGCAAAATAAATGCGACAATAAATTTTCTATACGGCGCCGAATGTCTCTGTTCCGAGTTTACTGCGAAGAACTACCAGCTTGACTGAACCAGACTGAACTAACTGGAACCAACTGCTATACGCAATCGAACTTCAACGGTCAAGTTACAGAATTAAAAGGAATCAAAGATTGTTCTCGGAGATCAAAACTAATGTTTATGGATAAATAAAATAATTATTTAATTTTATATTCCTTATTTAAGACACATATGTTGTAATAGCGTTTCACCGTTATTTTTAAGACATTAAAACTACATCACTAAGTCCTCCCCTCAGCCAATCAACACGCTGACCCCGCTGACCAATGAGAATAACACGTCGAAAAATCGTCGATTGAACAAATAAAATCGACGTCGACCACATATCGATCTATAGTCGTCGAATCGACGAAGATTCGACGTAGATTCGATGATCCATTTCTCACTGGGAGTTATCCACAATCACCTCCAAGGAATGAGAATTTTTATACTGGTTTATTTTAAAGAACAACAAAGAAAAATGTTCATTTTGTGTTCAACATAGTGAACATAAAATGAACATATAAAAAAATGTTCAATTTGTGTTCACCATGGTGAACATAAAATGAACACAAAGTGAACATAAAATGAACGCATAAAAAAATGTTCATATTGTGTTCACCATGGTGAACATAAAATGAACTCAAAGGGAACACAAAATGAACATAAAGAAAAATGTTCATTTTGTGTTCACTGAGATGAACATAAAAAGAACATAAATTGAACATCAAAAGAACACACCAAGAAATTGGTGAACATAAAAGAACACCAAAAGAACATCAAAAGAACACTTGAACACTGAATGAACATATAAAGAACACCAAAAGAACACAATTTTTTCTACCAGGGTGTAGACTTCGTCGGCTCGGAAAGTCGATGCCGAGAAATGGAAAGGTAGCTGATGTGCATCTGTAATGTTTTATAGTTCATAACAAAGTGAGACTTGCGTATAATATTGGCGAAAGCGTATACTCATGTGAAATGTGTATTCTTTTGGCAGTCCGGTAGAGTCTTATTTCCACCTCGAAGCTGTCGATGATACTTTCAACTTAAAAATAACTTGCCTGGAGGGCGACAGGAAGCTCTGAGGAAGCCAGACTATTAACGTTTCAAATTATTAGCAATAATATAGACGAACTTCCAACACAATCTACCATCTTGTGACTAAAAACCTCGAAGCCACTTCCTATTCTGCAGAAAGAATCGGTCAATCGCACTTCGATCAATATAATAAACACAACGTCTTCAGGTGTTAATAAGTTACTTTTGAAATGAAATACTTCCTAAATTAGCATTAAAATGTGCATGTTTTCCAAACAGAGTCTTTAATACATTTTGGGAGCTTTTCTCACGATATATCTGAAACCTTCTCGAAAGGCGAGCTCATCGTCATTGCGATCGGTTGTCACTTAAAAATTCCGTATCGGAAATCCTAGAGGGATGACTTTCGACGATGACCGTGATCACCTGCACTCTCACTATCACTGGAACCCGTGGTGAAAATATCATCCCAATCCAATATCTATTTGGTTTTAACTGGGGAAATAGCAACATATGTTGCATAGAACTGCACATTCTTTGGGCAACTTTGGGTTTGACTTTCCCTCAAACACACCATTTCCCCTGTGGTGCACATCAGTCCTATCTTTATACGATGGCCTGACAACCTTTAAATGGATCCTTGGTTTATCCTGACAACCAACTAAATGGAAATTGCTGATCCACACATGTCCATTCTTATCTCCATAATTTCCAAATCAAAGGCCGCAGAACATTCCCCTTGTGACTCAACTTTTTTTTGAAAAGCAAGCAACGGCGCAGAATAAAATCAAAGAATGCTGCGATTCATTTTTTGTGACCACCTCTGGATTCCATTCTTTTTCCATCTACAACTTCCTTTATGTTTCGGGGTAAACTATGGGACAAGATAATGTTTAAATATTTTCATTTATTTATAACAAAATATAAGTTCTAAAAATACCCAAAAGCCATTTTATTAATTCGCACTGATGAGTGTAAATTAATGTGGAAGATGAATGCTGTAGACGTTGTAGTTTTCCTTAGGTTGAGTTGCAAAGTTCATGAAATTGACAAAACGGCTAATTTTTCGGTGCGCGGAGTCATTTATTGCACTGACCGTGTCTACATTTTTCAATTTTTTTGTAATAAAATAAATCAGAATTTAGGATAAAATTTCCTTTAAAATGACGTATAGTTCATTTTTATAGCATGTAGTGAAGCCAGGATATAAATTTGCAAAGTACAGCGGCACATCATTTTGACGCCGACAGTAGAAGAAAACGCTGTCTTCTTGGCTGGCACTCGAATGCATGAGGATCAACGTTGCTCTATATTTTCATATTTCCTCCCTTGATTTTAAACATCATGGAATTTTCTATGTCCTTCCGTAACTGAAATTGAACAAGTGCCTTAATAATTTGAGTCCATCGTAACCATCGAGAAACACCTATCTCGATTTTTGTTGTGAAGTTGAGTTTTTATTCTAGGGCGGCCGAATTATCAAAAAATCTCAGTTTCATGTTATTCAGTCAATGAAATATGGAAATATTATTTATATTAAAGTTATCTTCGCTCACATAGCACACGGGTTTATCATTCCGTTTATTATACTCTTATTTTTCCGTAACGCTCATCCCGACAGACGGCATGCATCGAGGCTTTTCTTCTAATTTCCTCCGTGGGAATGCAGACGAAAATTTTTTCTGGGGTGTTATTGCATGCACAGAGGAACAATGCACCACTTGTAATTTTTCCTTATTTCACCCACGTTCTCCTTTAAACGCAACGTGGCTCTTCCAAACCTGCAGTTACTGGGCTTGGATCTTGGACTCGTACTGAACTATGACGTCACAGCCAAAGATTAGTGGGGGCGGTATTTTTTAGCCCGCGAAACTCGGGCGACTTTTGGGAGTCATTTTCTAGGGTATAAACTGAATTTTAAGCGGAAAAAAGTATATTGCGGTACTAAGTGTTTACTGTAGTATATCAGCATACTGTTTATAAAAAGTATGCAATTTCCCTATTGCGTCACTATATGACCGTCAAAGCAATCCGAATTTCACTAAGGAATAAACTATTGGGGATATTTAACCTGCATTCATATTAGGTAGGTACTGATTATGTAATCTATCAAATTCATAAGTTTTCAGTGCTATTTTTCATAATTGTAAATATGTTTTAGGTGATTTAAAAACTTTTGGGCTATGTCGCCGCGTCAATTCTTGAGTGGCCCCAACGTTTCTCGACCGATGCTGGTCGCTTTTTCAAGGGATTATGAAGAGTTGGGAATTTAAAATCTTATGTAGTATATATAGGTATGTGTGTCAGGTGGTGGGGGGAGGGGAGCGGGAGGTTGGAGGAGTGGGTTGCTGCTTGTTTTCTCTCACTATGGGTTGCCAAGTACGCCTAATTTTAATGCCGGTGTCCCTGTTGAAATTACCGTATTCCTCCGAATATAGTCCCCCCCCCCCTAATTTTGAGGCTTGAGTTTCGGGAAAAAATTTAAAGACTGGGTTTGAATATAGTCCCCCCCCTTAACTTTTCTCATGGGCATTTTTGGAAAAAAAGGGGGGACTATATTCAGACATATACAGTATTCTTTCAATCATAATGACAAGCGCCCGAAAAAGTTTTAACGATGTATTAGGTTTATGGATATGGGTATTATTAAGAACAAATGGATCACTTCGCATTTTAGCTGTGGACAGTTTTAAAAACTGATGAAAAGGATGAGAAGTGGAAAACAAAAATGAAGCTTCAGCAGATTAAACTGCAGGTGCCTTCTCTTTCTCTGGTCATCTTGGTGGAAGCTATCATACCTATCAAGCAACAACATTGAATACCAGCTTCTTGTAATTCTGCACAAGTCTGCGGGAAAGTGCTGTGATTGGTCATTGCTGTGAGAGCCAATCAGCTTTGACGAATTTAGTTGCTGGATCCTCACTGCATATCCTTTTCTACTTCGATATCTTTCTTCACCCCTTGTTTAAGCGGACTTTCATGCTACCCATATCCTCATTGTACTCAAGTGTGATCCACGTTAGATATTTCCTCCTTAGATAGCGATACCATATTGAGGATGGCTAGATTGGTTGATTTACCAAAAGTATCATCGCAGAGACAGACAAGTGTATCAGTAAAATTATGTACAGCTGGTCTACTCATTGGTATTCTGATGGAATTTATCCATTGTTGACGGACTGGGTATTATATTTTGCATAAATGGGCCTATAGGCCATGTCTCCTCACTCGCGAAGATATTGGAAACCGAGCACATGTGATGTCAATGTCGTGATCTCCATTTCAGACTGCTTCAGCCAATTGGAAGATTTGAAGTGCATTGATGGAGAGAACACAAGGAGTGGGTGGTATGGATACGACACCACGGACCCCATTTCCGAGGCCCTGGTGCTAGGATGGAACACAAGCGATACTGTGACGCTGGTCGAGAGCCATCCGCTCATGACCTTCTGGAACCAGAGCTGCCATTCCGTCGTTTCTCTGTGCTCATCCAAGGGACTCTTTGCTCTCCCTAACAACAGAACGCACTGCTTCAACTCAACGGCTCCAAACGCAGCAGCCGTCTCCCTCCACAGTCTCTTGGGCAGAGTTCTCAGCTCTGAAGAGTATTACAGGTATGAATTATATTACCCTTCACCTGTGACACCTGGTTCACAATTTTTTTTGTCAAGGCTTTCAGTTATTCAAATATTTATGCCAATACTTATACCCACAAACAATCCATATACCATAGAATGGGGTGACTTTGTGACAAGTTTTGCACATTTTCGCTCATACGCTGATCAATTTTTAACATAAACTGAAATGGATGATATCATATGATAGTTTCAACCTTCATTTTAAAGATAATATCCTCAAAAAATATGTATCTTTAATATGAACAACTATCTAAAGGGAAAAAGTCGTCACTAAGTCACTCAACCAGGTGGGGTGACTTGTGACAAATATTTTTTAGGTTATATAGTACGCTAAAAGAATAATGTCACAATTTTGAGAAATAAAAAACTGTTTTTACTTAATTTACAAGTGTTTTATGCTTTGGCAAAGCTATAGAATTTTTGACATCGATGAATAGGGTGTTTCCTAATTGATATTTTTCACCTCAAAAGACCCTCGCTTCTCTCTCTTCTCTCTTGGGGGCACGGTATCCTGTAAAACCTCTTCTCTATTTTTGTTTAGCTCTTCTATGAAGATCTTACCAACCACTCCTGCTCCTGACGGCAGGCTCTACTCCAAGACGGCCTTCAAAAATCTTCGGAAAGATTTCATTTTTTTTAAGAAGAATAATTCCAGTCTTCCTGCATCCTGACAGGAGATATTTTCACTGTTTTCCTGCAGCTTGTCCATAATAATCTTTAACAGACTAGGCAGTTCGTCTTTTGGAACGGACATACATCGGTTACTGGATGTTGATTGCCACCAATCCGACAAAATTGCATGCCAAATCAATTTTATAACTCTAAATATGGTGACATCTAGTGGTTGCAGTAATTTCTCTAGGCCCTCGCACCCCACTTCTTTTTATACATCTTCATCTTCCTCTCAGTGTTGCAAAGGCAAAAGAAACATGATAAAATTTTCCCTAAAATTATGGCGTGGTGACTTTTTGACAAGATTACGTGTCACAAAGTCACCACACAAAGTGCATGATTCCAGTTTTTGTCTTGTATTTTCAACAAAAATGGCTTGATTTAATTCATATTCTTGAATAATTTGCCCAACATATTCATAAACCAATTTGCATACCTATTTTAGATGTGTCTTTAATAGAAACGTTTTCACAATATAAAGTTTTCCTCCTTTTCCGAAAGAGTAACAAATAGTATTGCTTGACAATGGCATCAGAAAGAACCAGGTGCGCAGCTAGGAATTAAGGCTGGGGGGGGGGGGGGGTTTCAGGCACAACTAATACTTAGGGGTGTGGGGGTATTGCATACCCTTGAGGGTAAGCGGGAGGTGTGGAGGCCTTCCCCCGGAAAAATTTAAGATAAATGGTTCAAAATGGTGATTTTTACGGCCTACTGAGGGATATTTTACTAATCCTTACTCTCTTCTATTAGTATATAATCCAATTAAGTACAATAGATTTAACTCAAAAATTTCTGTGAGCTCTGGGGGGGGTTTTAACCCCGAAAACCCCCTAAAAATCACCTCGCTGGGCCACTGGAAAGAACTGTATGTGCTAAGAAGCTCCATCTGGCTGCCGAAACATGTCGCGGCATGTCTGACAAATGAAATACTGTGCATCTCTTTCATGAGACGAGCAGTTGCGGTGCAAGATAAAAAATACAAAAAATAGACCCCTTGTCACAAAGTCACCCCACTCTATCATCAGCCAGTAACACATCAGCCTGTATCATTCAGCCTCTTGCACCAAATGAATTACAATTTCAAATATTATTAACAGTATTTTTTTTTCTCCTGCGATCCTTGACTAATTTAATATTTTTGTACAGCCCCTAACTAGAGATTTGCATGTGGTTGCATAAACAAGCTCTCTGTGTCCACCTCTTTGAGAGGGTGCAAGAAATAGAGGGTGGATGACCCAAATTTTCCCGACTATATTTCATGAATATTTCTAAAGGTCTCTGACAGCCTCAAAGATGGAATGCTTGGGACCTGAGGCAGCAAATCATGTCACCGCCAAGTAGTCCATAGGCAGAATAGTATTCGTTCTTGGGAAAACCGTGTTGCAAGCTCACCCAGGGCCATGTGTCTTTCAAAGGGGTTGTTTATGGCAGTTAAGGCAGAGAGCTTATCAACGGCTAAAAGTATGAATGCTGGGCAAACTGCCTTGGTCTGCCACCTCCTGAATCTGGTTTCCTCTGAACACACGCACTCAGATGGCCAATGGGGGGAGAGAGATCGGATTTTTCATTAGCTTACAGCCCTCTGCCTCTCTTCTGTTGATCTGACTGTGGATTGTGTACCCTGTTGCGTATGTTGTATGGGATTTTTCTCAAGTTGGAAACTAGTTATATTTTATTAATGGAGAATCCTATGTCTAGAATTTCACAGCTCTCTCTTTAGCCATAAGACACAAAAAAATGGAAGGAAATTTTTGATTTTTTGTAAGAAGAAAATGCACGGTTATTGGCCAGAGCCATTGTGATGTCACTTTTATGAATTGGGAGCGCGGGCACTGGTTTCAGTGTAAGTGTACATTATATGACTTCATCTGTGCATAAATTGTCCTTGTGAAGGATGTAGATTTAAGGATCTATGCCCTTAAAATTTGAGGTAAATCAGAGAAATGCGAGACTTGCAAAATATTCCAAAATCAACCCATAATATTACTTACAGAAAAAACTCTGAATATAGGTGATAAATAAAACATTAACAAGTTTATAATTGAGGCTAAGCCATGCTAAAATAACCATCTATCAATGGTAAGTGAGTTCTAATCATCAAATACTTTCCTAAGGCAAGTTACTATCTTGCATATTTAGTGATGTTGTCATGCTATCTGCAATTTATTGGAAAGTGAATGAGATAATAAATCTGTCATGCTCTTCTTAACATTGATGTTACTCATTTTCATGGGATGAAATATGTAGGCACACAATTAAAATCTTGCCTTAAATGCATAAACACATTCAAAATACCGCTGAGTTCCCAAGTTCATGCATGTCTTACGATGGTGTGACAATTTAGGTACTTGGTTGGTACTTTGGACAACTTACTGTGAGAATGTTGTTTTGCAAGGTCTTGTGTAAACTTCTTTGTAATGAGAAGCTTGTTTTTTTTAACCTTAAGCTGCCATTTATTTAAGTATTTTACCAGTTAATTAAAATTTTAATGCAAATGTCTGAATGATTTGATGAAAGAATTTTGCAAATGTCTCTGCCTATATGCTCTCCCATATTGCATTTCCTCTTCCATTCACAATGAAGCCAACTCCATTTCATTCTATATCTACATATAAATCATAATCTCTTCCTCCCCAACCTACCAACATTCTTCCCTCTTCCAGGATTTTTTTATATTCCCTCCCAGCCTGGAACTGGCTCTATCGGAACCTTCCATCTCCTCTGTATCTCATCTAGAAGCTTTGTCTCCTCTCACTCCCAGTCCAGCACTTTGTCGTTCCTCCTCCTATCATTCCAATTCACCTTCTCCACTCTCCTCCACACCCACATTTCATATACATCCAGTCTTCACATTCTCCTCCTGTCCATGTTTCTGCTTTTTTAATGCACAACACTCCAGATCTGACTCTTTAGTATCCCTCTCCTTAAATTCATGCACAAGCACACTCTCATCGGTTCTTTCTTTCTTGGAGTAAAACAAAATTATGGTGGATAATTAGATGATGCACTTACGCAAATATTGCTGTAACTGGATTGAGACTTGATATTTTCTGATCTACTGATCGTGGTTCTTTCTTTTCTCTCTTCCTCCTTTTTTTTAAATGAAGCCGCTTTGTTTTGGGCGCTGGTTTTGGTGCTGACTGGGAACACTGGGGTGGGATGCAGTGGCGTGTGCTGGTGTGTCTGTTTGCGGCATGGGCGATTGCTGCCATTTGCCTCATCAAAGGCGTTGCGTCTGCAGGGAAAGTGATGTACTTCACGGCCCTCTACCCATATGTGGTCCTCTTTGCGTTGCTTATTCGAGGTTAGTCGCGACTAAGGTACATATCATGGAGAGAGGGTATCTGTCTATTCCTCATCTGTCCATGTCATGTGTTACTGCAATGTAATCATGTTATCCTCATTTGATCTGGCATCAGTGCATGAGGGAGGGTGAGCACTGAATATCTGTTGAGGCCCAGTGGCCAAAGATGATGTGAAGTTTATGTGAGAATCACGGTGAAGACTTTCATTAACAGTAATAGTGCCTTTAAAAACGTTGACTTCACATCAATAATGACATCTTTGCTCTGACTGTTGATTGCATTATGTAATTCCCTAAATTGTCCAGGAGCGACTCTCGAAGGTGCGGCCGATGGCATCTTCTACTACATCAACCCTCAGTGGGAGACTCTGTCCAAGGCCGCTGTTTGGGGAGACGCTGCGTCGCAAGTGTTCTATGCGCTCGGACTCGGCTGTGGCTCCCTCGTGACCCTCTCTTCGTACAGCAACTTCAACAACAACTGCCACAGGTCAGTGAAATTATTATTATGTATTTATTATTTATTTAAGTTATGTATTTATTATATGTGCTAATGTTCTTTTATAAGCATCACAAAGCCAAACGATTGCAAGGGATTGGGTTGGTGTGGTGGCCTCCCACCTCATGGGCCTGGGTTCAAATTCTGGCAGTTGTGAAGATTTTCAAGTTAAACGGTGGCCTTTCATGAAGAGCAGGGTATCTCTCGAGGGCAATGCATGGTTTCTCTCCTCCCTTCCATTCCTCATGCTGCAGAAGACCTAAGCTGTTAATCAGCTCCTCCAAATACCATACCCTGATTACATAAGGAAACATAGAATTTAAAAAATTGTATTAGATATTCTTGTCTGGGTACCTTAACAGGAGCACCAGCAAAAATATTTTCAATTTAGCCATGTATGGGAAACATTACCCACAAAAATGTGGGGAAAGTCTTAACCAATGATGTGGAACCTTAAATATGGTGAGGGTTCAGTTCTTTGTTCTTGGTTATATTGGCTCTGAGCAACTAACCAGAATTGGAACCAGAAAAAGACACTAGAATAGTTTGAGCAAAAACCAGTTTGTTAACTTTGTTAGCATAGTACATATTGTGCAATGAATTAAAATGATGCTTTGTCTATGTAACCAGACCTTTTGAGATAACCTTGTGTATCATTGTACGTCAAAAAAAATTGTTCATGACTCTCAAAAATGAACCAAGGGTAATGAAGCACGTGATCAAAACTGATATCAAAAACCAGTGTGGAGAAATGAACCTGAATCAGAACAGATGAACCATCCGTAAAATCTAATTCTTAAATGACCTATGTATATTTAATTTCTCCAGGGACGCTGTCATCGTGACCATAGTGAACTGTTTAACCTCCATCCTTGCTGGATTTTCAATCTTTGCCATTCTCGGATTCCTTGCCCACCACATGGGCGTTTCTGTTCCCGACGTGGTCCAGTCTGGTCCGGGACTGGCATTTGTGGCATACCCAGAAGCTGTGCTGCACATGCCGCAACCACAGCTGTGGGCGGTCATGTTCTTCTTCATGCTATTCTGCCTCGGACTCGGCAGCCAGGTACTCCTCCATCTTTTCATTAAATCTATCAGGCTGAAGGTATCTCAGCATTTAAGTGTTACTAATTTTCATCCCGATTTCCATTCTCAAAATTTTAAAGTATGCTTTGGGAGTAGAATCTCTGTGCTGTAAAAATCAGATCGATTGTTTAATATATTAGAGGTCACTATATGGGGCACAAAATACAATAACTATCAATTTTTTCTGTTCGTCAAGTCGTGTATGTGATCATATGATATATTGTTCTGAAAATGTCAGCTTGATCTGAAAAAATGTAAATTCAAGGGATTGGCTTTGGGGGAATATTTTAGCCTATTTTAACCCTTTCACTGCTGTGAACGTACGTTAGCACAGCAGACTGCTGAGTTTGTATTTCTTTTTCTCCCTCCCTGCCATGCGCTTTTGCAAAAGCACTTCGAAGGGTCCCTAATCCCTAAGGGACCCTTTCCTACACGAGCTCACCCACGCAGGACCGTCTCATCGACCCTACCAGAATCAATCATTCAATCAATCCGATTGCCAAAAAATGATTGTTTCCATAGCACTCCTGCCAATCAAGCCGTGTTTCCATGATGAAAAATAACGATTTTGTTAACTTTGCCATTTTAGCAAAGGTTGATCCGCAGCCACGTTTATAGCAAAGCTAACAAAATCGTTATTTCTCACCGGAGAAACACGGTTCAAAGACATACTTGATTGCTTGATTGGCAGGAGTGCAATGCAAACAATCAAACAATCATTTTTTGATGATTGGATTGATTGGTTGATTTTCAAATTGTAGTCACAGCGGTCACTTTTCGACCCCCGCTGTTAGGGTCGATGAGATGGTCCTGAGTGGGTGAGCTCGTCGAGGATAGGGTCCCGGATTAGCGACCCTTTGTAGCCATGCCCATTTTTGAAGTACCTGCTCCGTGGGCCCACGAAACGCATTTTAACCTTTTCCAAGCATGTGAGGAGGAGGTTTTTGGAGATTGAACAGCAGCGAAAGGGCTAAATTATTTTGTATTATGTACATTGAAAATTATCCTAGATAATTAATCTGTTATTGTTTGGGTAAAAACTAAAGACACTTATAATCTGGACCTCAATAGGAATATTGAAGATTACTTTGGCTGTGATCTTAAATTTTGAGCACAATGATGATATTACCGATTTTGTTGCTATTTTTGGTCGATCCTTACTGTATAACTCAAGGTTCTGTTTCTCTGGTCCTGCCTGGGCTTGGATGTCATCAGCTAATCTCACCTCATTCTTATTTTGTTCTATTCTATTCTTCTAATCTATTTTATTCTAATCATCAGCACCTCGTTCTTATTTTGTTCCTGTGGATCTTTACTGTTGGCTCTTTCTTTTTGATTTCATTATTTCAGTTTATTTCATTTCTTATTAAAAATATTGAAAATTACAGGAGAGTATCTTGCTCCAGAGTCGTTAATAACTTCAACAACATGTTATATATTTTTGTTCTAAAACCCTTAAAATATGCCTTGGAGTAGAATCCCTACCCTTTTAAAATCAGGTTGATTGTTTAATTAATATATGAGAGGTAACTATATATAATAACTATCAATTTTTTTCAGAACAACAAGTGAGTAAATTTTATCAAAGTACATGCAAGTAAAAGTCAAAGGCCTCCACAGCACAAATTCACTCCATTTTTACGTTGGAGCAACAATTTTGCAGATATAGCGCACATCATATTTTAGAGAGATTTTAGGTCAGCACCACCCAATCCAGTTTGCAGGCAGTAATATTTTTGGAAATGCAAAAATGTTTTAACTCCTTGAAATGTTACTTTAGTTAGTTTGTTTTCTTGTTTCCAGAGATGGGCAGTATCGAAAATACTTGTATTTGAAATACTTATTTTCGATACATTTGTAGTTTGTAATTTGTATCGTAAATACATTTTCTGAGAGTATTTTGTATTATGTAATGAAAATGCATCTAAAGAGTAATTTGTATTTTTAAAATACATTCAAAATCAAAATACATATAATTTTTTTGTGTGTAATTTGTAAGAGTGCGCGACGATATGGCAGGGATACCGAATTGGTATTAGCCTGCCATCTATGGGACAATAAATTGCCCCTTAATTTACTTCTGTATAAACCTTTTCAGATGACCCGGGGCATT
Source organism: Ischnura elegans (assembly GCF_921293095.1). NCBI lineage: Eukaryota > Metazoa > Arthropoda > Insecta > Odonata > Coenagrionidae > Ischnura > Ischnura elegans. The sequence goes on from NC_060249.1 coordinate 3,223,014, forward strand.
CCTCATTCAATGTTTTAAATAGGAATGAAATTGAAGTATTGCAATGTCTAGGTGACAAATCGAAATGTCTGTCAACGTTAAGTGCATATCCGGCTGTAAAAAAGTTGTTTGTACATTATAACTCTGGCCTCACATCCAGTGCTCCTGTGGAAAGGTTATTTTCTTTTGCAGGATTTATTCACAATTGCAAAAGAAGTAATTTAGCAGTCTCTATGTTTGAAACATTTACATTGCTTTCGAAGGGAAAGGAGCATTAATTGAAGGAGTAAGTGAGACAAGTGAAATAAACAAATTATTACCATATATTCCCCATATTATTTAAGAGATTTTGCCCTGGATAATGGTCTGATTGCCAGTTACTTATAAATAAGTTGTAAGAATGTTTGAGCCTCTCATTCTAAAAATAGTTCATATTTGAATTGATTTTAATTTTTATTAGATAAGAACTTCTGTGAAGGTATGTAGGTATTTTGTATTTTAAGAATGCATTTTGAAATTACATTTGTATTTAGTATCGAAAATACAATTTTTAGAAGTATGTAATTTGTATTTTGTATTTGAAACACAGATTTTAAAAGTAATTTGTATTTTGTATCTAAAATACATTTGATGTGTATTTTGCCCATCTCTGCTTGTTTCTCACTTAAGATTGCTGGTTTGGAGTCGATTACGACGGCAATAATGGACAAGTGGCCATCGTTACGTGCGCACAAAGCGTGGGTGGGTATTGGAACGTGTGCGTGCTGCTTTGTTGCGGGCATTCCCATGTGCTTTGAGGGCGGCGTTTACCTCTTCACTCTGCTCGACTGGAACTCTGCCGCATGGTCTATCCTCATCATTGGAATTGCAGAGACGGTCCTTGTTGGATGGGTCTACGGTATGTCTCTTAAAATATGTATGCTCTTGCCTACTCTTTTCTTTATCTTCCATCAGGTGGCTTGCCTGATCACTACATAGGCATTTGTTTTTCATAAAATCATGTTTTCCTATCTCGAAATGGCCAAATTGAAGTTTATATTCATGTGCTAAAATTTGATTACTTACTAATAAAAATGGGACCCGTGCCTCAAGCAGAGTCCTGCTAAACAGCTGCCTTGCTCAGACAAAGTTGATTTGCTGCCACTGAGTCATTTCCAATTCCACATTTTTGGTGGAGAAATAGTCAAAGAGTCTGCATTCTCGCAGGGTAATGGAAAAGCTGTGGCTGAGTGTGGATACCGCTAGCTGAGTGAAAGTTGGGGAGTTTGGGAGATGGCACTTTGCATACCCAAAGGCCCTTAGTTCTTACCAGTCCACAAAATTGGATTTTATGGGGCTGAAAGAAACCTATCCCAATAAAAAAGATGAGGAGGAAGGCCTCCAGGGCCAATATTTTGTTTGTTTTGATGTATCTCAAAGTGCTAATGAGAGATGGTCCCCTGCAATCTGATCCACCCCCTTATCACACTGCTCCACGCTCTGACATATTGCCTAGGTGCCAATTGCTTATCCCAGTGAGAAATGGATCATCGAATCTACCTCGAATCTTCGTCGATTTAACGTCAATAGATCGTTATGTGGTCGATGCTGATTTTATTTGTTCGATCGACAATCGACGATCAACGTGTTATTCTGATAAGTAGGTAAGTTGATTGGTGGAGGGGGGGCATAGTGGTGTAGTGTTGAAGTCTTAAAATTAACTGTGAGACACTATAAAGCATATCAGAAACGAATAAGAAAGTTAAAATTAAATACATGATTATTTTATTAATGTATGTATAAATCATTAGCTCTAATCCCAGAGAACAATCGTTGATTCATTTTCATTCAGTAACTTGACAGGAAGTGCATTCAAGCTTGAAGGCAGTTGCTTAGAAGAAAGAGTCGGAAAGCCAGTTGAAACATGCGTTGGTTGTCGTTGGTGCTGTGTGAGCACATTGTGTTGTGCAGACTTCCATGCTTACACATTTGCCTCAGATACACCGGACCTTGTACTTGTGTCACAGTTCTTAGTATTTCCTGCGTGTTGTGTGAAATTATGCATCAACTTGGCCTTGTTATTACATGTAATTCATTTTGATACCTTATTTGCACTCGCGCCACGGATGTCAACATGATCTCTCATTTTTTCTTAAGGGTGTCTGCTAAAATGGAAGATAAATATGCTGGACTTGAGATTACAATTTGTGAACATAAAATTAGCACCGCCTAATTATTTCAGCCTTCATTTGTTTACACATTGCATGGTCGATTGAAATCCGTCGTTGTGTCTGCAATAGATGATCATTATTAGTCAAAAAGATTGTTATTTCCGTAATTGTTATCAGACCTCATTTTCTGTTGCATAATAATATGTAAACCGAAATTCCCAATGTAAGAAATTGCAGTTAAGTATTCGATATGACGATGATGACATCGATATTGCAAACACGTCATTTTCGGACCATCAATCGATGTGTTCCCATCGACGTTATATCGAAGACTACTTTGACATTGAATCGACAATGATACGATAACTCATTTCACACTGGGTATGCTGCTAGATGCACTTAGCCTCCACCTCCTCCCCTCTCCATGCAGACTGAATGTTCCTTGTGGTCCCAGTGTTGGGTCCTCGGTTAGTTAGGGCCCTTGAAGCATGGGCTCCCAATATTTTTTTAAATAAAAAATTTAGTGTGTGAATGTGAACTTCATTTTGGTAATTTTGAGACAAGGAAAACATGACATATCCAAAATCTGAAAAATTATCGCTGTCCTGCTACCCACTCTGTCAGCTGACAAATAGGAATTAAGCATTCCTCTCCCATAAAGGCAACTAGTGTGGGGTCATCATGCAGTCCCTCATCAAGCAGCCACCAATAGGGTGGTTCCTTGGATTTCCAGATGTCTAGAAATATCTCTGGGAGCTATGAATGTGGATAGGCAACATATTTTTCAACCAATCAAGTACAGAAAACATATGTACGAGTGTAGTACAGGTTACTGCAGGAAAAATGTGCAAGTACATTTGATCATCTCTTCTTCCTTGCTCTAGCAGGCCCTCATTACCTTCATGGCCAAAACTATTTCTTTCGTCTCGTCTTGCCCACACTAGTCCCTCCCTTGCATATTAGTGGTTGCATTACATTCCCTCATGGCACAAAGTAATAATTATTCCTTCCATTATCCTCTCTAAGCACTCTGGGAACTGGATGCAGGAAACAAAATGCATAAAAGAGTTGATTTAAAGTGGGTGAATATCAATCTATTTTATTGGTACATGTGTAGGAGGCACCCCCTGCCACGAGGGCTAGTCAGACGTAGAGTTAAGTGATCCCCTTAGCGCTGCTTATGGTGAGGAAAAGTGCCCAAGTGCAAGATGTCCAGGGAGCAATAAACATTTTGGGTAAATACCACAGTCAGCGTACAAAATGTATAAAAACATTCCCACACTCTGAGTGTTAAGGCATTCAGTACAGAGCACGTCAACTGACGCACTCTGCCGGTCAGACTTTCTCCGCCTCCGTACGTACGTGACTAATATCCACTTCCGAGTCTTCCGATGATTGTGTGCATGACCTTATGACCTTCTCTCTTTCGATCCGTGTGTGCCAATAGTAATTAGCACTGTTTGAACAAAAGTTATGGCATGAAAACCTTTCTCTACTTTTCTTTCTTATTTTATTGGCGGATTCTGACGACTTTAATGAAAATCGGCCCCGCATTGAATGTGTTAATGGGTTACTGTAAATACGTAATGGCTCTGGAGGTAACACCTGATGAGTCTTATATTTGCAAATGTAATACAGTTGTAATACAAAAGAAATAAAATTTGTTATGCATTCATAATTCAGCTTTGTATTTCAATCATAATACAATAGGGTAGTTTCCTTCATCAAAGAAAACTAAAGGCATTGATTGTGATTCGTTACCCACCATTAGTGTATTCACAATATACAAATCATTTAGTTATAGATATACCAGTTTAGACGAATGGCAATGGTCAATTTTAACCTCATTTGAAAAAGGCCAGATTGGCGCCAATGCGATGCCACTCCACGTGACGTCACAGGGACCTAGTTTCTATACGAGTAGACAGGAGTTTTACATCGTCTGAGATTACCAATGCATGCATGAGGCACAGAGTTCAGGGATATATGTCTTAATAATCACCTTTTAAAATTGCCTATGGTCAGAAAGTTTCCTTCCCTTGATAAGGTATTAGAAATCCTTATTTAAGCCAAGCGCTTCTTGCTATCAGGGTACTCTGCTACCTGCTAGCAGCCTGCATCGCAGTGGTGCGCATACCCTCACCCCAAGGTCACCTCACTTTTGGCAGCAGGAACCAGAACGACGTCACATGGGGTTTTCCCAGCATTCACACTTAGTCGTCGCGTTTTTGCGCGCTTGAAAATTTTCATTTTTCATTTAATCGTGAAAAATAGATATCGTCATTTAAGAAACTAAAAGTGTGAAATGCATTCTCCATGAGTAATAATCTTTCGATTTAGGTAATAAAAAAATGATAGGAAACCACCCTATTGTTTTAAAGGACATTTGACTCTGTATTACATCTGTATTACAATTGTGATACAACACAATGCATTTTGTAAAATCTTTGTAATGCTATTATTAAAAATGTATTACCATTATCGTGCTGACTGGGATAGATACATTGATGATCATTCTTAATTTATTCCTTGTACAGGACCAAACTGCTTCTTGCATAACATATCAGAAATGGGGATGAATCTACCCACGGCTGTGAAATGGTACTGGAAGAGCTGTTGGGTTGTCATGTCTCCTCTCTTACTTCTGGTGAGTGTGTTACATAATTTTATCTCAGATTTAGCCTTCAGATCCTGTGCATTTTAGTATGAAGTATCAAATTTTAAAAAGTGTGTGTATTAGAGGTTCATTGCTGCTTTTTTTTGTGAATGGTAATTGTGGAAAAGCATGACTCTGTCAAAGTAAATCTTGGGTCTGACAAAATAGCCCAAAAATAAAAAAAAATTACTGAGGGGGGAATGTTTTTGACAGAGCGTACCAACATTTGATTTTAAGGGAGACAGTGTTATTGTGCTTGGATTGAGTAGCAACAATATTGAGGCATTAAATCACAACAAGGTACAAGTATACAGTGGAGCCTGTTAATTTATAATTAAGTTGAGTGGACTAGAAGATTACTTCGTTATAACTTAACTTTTTATATGTAGGCCCACACATTGTGATCTTTGCATTGAACCTCAAGCCAAGAGAAAAATTCAAAATCAAAGCGCGTATGGAAACAGTTGAATTCCAATATCATGTCTGGTACTCAAGCAAGGGTGTACCCAGGATCATAACTGGGGGGGGATGGGCAAGCCAGGTTTTGGGAGGGGGGGACAAGCCAAGTTGTGACATTTTAGCATGGAAAAGGTGAATGAAACCAACATTTAAGAAAGTTATAAAGGTACTTTATTAGTTTATGAGATTATTTTCTTGAAAAAATAGTTTTGTTTTAGTTGCATATCTTATACTAATACAGCAAACTCTCGATTATCCACCTGCGGTTTATCCGTGTTGTGGATTACCCTTGCACGAGTTCACATTACTTTCTCTGCGATCTTTTTAAAAAAATAAAGCCTTGTAAAACTATAAAGCTTTGCATCAATCAAGTACAGCTTGATTGATGCAAAGCTTTGTTCCTGGACGTTTTTTACTCAAATGCTGTCAGATATGCATTGCGTTTGGTCTAATTCTTTTTTGAACATCTTGCATGTCATACAATTGCTGAAAGCTATTGAGATATCTTTGAGCTCAGTAGGTGACTAGCATTTGGCCTCCAGAAACTGGGAGAATTGAACCTGGTAGACTGAAAAAGGTCAGTTGGTGAGATGAGGTAGGGATGAAATTCCTATAGGGATGCCAAAGGAAAAAGAGTAGCTACCAAATAAGCGTGTGTAAGAGCCGCTCACGTGTAAGAGACGCACCTCTATTTTGAGCATCGAAGCGAAAGAAAAAACATTTTGCAGCATTTTTTTAATCCTATCGTGCGGTGTTGCAGATGTATGCCTGGACTTTTGACAGTTAGGTATCCCCACTGTAACTTGATACGTATTTTCCTTTGAGGCAAGTGATTTATGGTCTGTGGAAAGGAAAAAAAAATGGCAGATGCATTGGATGATTGAGGGCCGAGTGTGGTTCCGTGAAATCTATGATGTGGTTATAATCCTATGGCACTGAGATTCCCCCGATTGATGTTCCATCTCTTGGGAAGGTTGTGTTTTGCCTTAAAATTTTCCACGGCTGCAATTCTATTGCAATACTCCTGTGAGAGCTTTTAAACAAAATTGTTTGTGAGTACGACAAGCATTGTAGAGCAACGGCATATGCAAAGAGAGGATTGGAACTCTTTCTACTCCCTCTTATGGGACATTGCATTCACGAAAGCATTGATTTAAAATTTCGAATTCAGATTCAATTTCTTCGATGAATTTGGATCCAGGGTATTAAGTGAAGGGCATTATCTTTAGATATTTGGATCCGAGATATCTGATTCGACCGTCCCTTGTAAGCATCATTAAGTTAAGACTACAAGTGAATACCTACATATCTGCAAGCGCCATGCACATGGTGTAAATTTAACTGAAAAAATGCCATGTGAATTTTTAGTATTCAAAGAGGAAATTTTGATCTGTCAAAAGTCCATGCATACATTTGCAACACCACACGATATGATTAAAAAAATGCTGCAAAATATTTTTTCTTTCGCTTTTGATGCTCAAAATATAGGTGCGTATCTTACACGTGTGCGGCTCTAACATGCACTTATTTGGTACTCTTTTTCCTTTAGCATCATTTACTTAATTCTTTTCTGGTCTGGAGCATGATCATATGCGGAACACCCAAAAACTCTTAAATGTTTAAAAAATGAAATTTTTTATTATTGTTTATTAGTAATGTTTTGCCACATTTATTGCAAACCTTAAATTAAAGAAAGAATTAAATAAAAGAAGATAATTTATTTTAAAATTAGAATATGTAAAACATCAATTTCATCATGTTAAAAAATGAAAAGCCAATCTAATGTGCACTTGAAAGTAAACATATTCATACATTCTTCTTAATGCTGTTCTCAGGGAGTCATCAGTATTATACATATTTTAATGTTTAATTTTATTGATAATTTTTCGTCAAAATAGTATCAAAGAATTAAAGCAACCTAATGTTCAAACCTTTATGTAAGACCCAACCATAGTCAACGGCTATACATGTTAAGAATCACGGATGATCTGTGCAGTGTATTTGAAATTCAAATAATTAATAACTTTGTGTCATCAAATATTGAATTGTGTAAAAATCTCATTATTCGAGGTGTTAGAAGATTCGACTATTTGAACGTATCCTCCCCACTTCAAACTTATGATCGACAAACTCACAACTATTATCAGATCTGATGACCTTGGCTAGTCCACAGTTGATTCATTAAAATAGTGTCTAGCTTCTGTTAAACTTAATCTTCCTCATATATTCCAGGGTATCCTAATCTTCAGTCTTTACGAGTTCACACCTGCATATTACGGCACCTACTTCTTCCCTGAGTGGGTCAATGGAATTGGATGGCTGCTTGGAGCAGTCTCTGTCATACCACTGCCAGTATTAGCTCTTTACAGGATATACAAGCGACAAGAGGTAAGTTTTGCATTTTTCTCCTGGTAACACTAGTCTATACTCTCAGGACATACATATTGAGGTCCTCTATGCTCTGATTTGTCAGTAGCTCTCGGAGTGGTGAGTATGTATACCTCCATTATTATACTTTGATGTAATGTGCTTTAATTGATTTATAATATGCCATGGCATTTGTTCAGCATCTAATAATAAATTTAAGAGTCAATATTTTTAAGCAAATACTCGATGCAGATGGTTCACACTCTCTTTAATTATGTAGTCTTGTGTTTATATCCTCCTATGGCTGCTGAAAAATTGCTGATCCACATGAGATCTTAAAAATTAAAAGAGGATAACTGCAAACGTTGTGCCAAAAAAGTCCTAGCCAGCCACCAGAGGCACAGGGCTTGGTGACCTGCAAGACTTTGGCAAAAATTACAGGGGATGATGCGAGTGTACATCCATAGTAAGACTTTGGTCAGGGAGTAAAGTGGCTCATGGTAATAAGGAAATTTAAGAAGGCAAAGTCGATTCAAGTGATTATCTGCTCCAATTATTGTGAAACCTGGTTCGCAATGGGGAACTTGCATGGGTTGTCAATTGTTTTAAAAACTATATTGAACAGGTAAAATGGATACATTAGCTAGCAAAAATACCTTAAGTTTCTCCATTCATCATCAAAAGGAATAAAAAAATTGACATTAAAATCGAGAAAAATTTCTCTGAGTCGACCACTGTGAAAAGACACTCGAGCTCTGCTGAAGCAATGCGTGATATAATATGTGCCTAAACTGCCGTCGGGAGTCTGGAAATACGCTGAACGCATTCTGTAAACATTGTTTTGAGGGAGGATTTAGCCGCTCATCGTCACTTGCGTATGTGCTGCCATTGTAAGGTATGTTTTCCTATTGGAATTGTGCCACGTGTTACTTGGGATATTAAAAATGCGACATCGGTATGATGAAGTACAAGTGTTTTACCTCGTATGTTTCAGTTATCAGAAAAATGGATGATAACGTTGCCACTTGTTCGAGTAGTACACCTGAAATTGATGCCATGACCCTCACGGAATATGTTATGACAAATTATTGCTATACGTTCAGCTGGCGGAAAATTTACATATAAAAGAAACTTGTAATATTGGAGGATAATGATCGTAAGCTTATGAGCTGTGGTCTTGAATTTGGCATTGCCGCATTAGTGGAGAAGGTAGTCCTATCCATCCTACCTTGGTCCGATTCCCTTCCTGCTAAAAATGCTGAATATTACCTAGCTGGAGAGCCTTAATCACAGATAAAAACACTCCAGTGAAAAACAAATAATCTGTCGCTTTGCATTCTTTTCAAGTAAGTAGCGAGGTTTGGAAAGCTAATTCCTGTTCAGAGAGCACAAGAAAAAGACTTTATTTAATAATGAAAAATAGCTTTCAGGCAATTCTGTATCTTTGAAAAGCAATGGGCTATAAATGAAAGTGAAAATGAAAAAACTTTGTGAATGTCCACAGTATTTATTCAATGCGTTTCAGCGACTCATCGCCATCATCAGGTGCAAATGCATGGTTTACGTCAAGAAGTCTTATATTTGTACATGCGGAAAGGAGGGGGTATGGTTATGAGTTGGTGGAAGTGGGAGAGGGAGGTAAAGGATGGGGGAATGGAGTGGGGAGGCGGTTGGGATACGTAAGGAATTGGCACAACTGGTGCGGTGAACGGGATGGATGGCTTTCTGTCCTGGCTCCGCTTGCGGTTGATGGTGTCCGTCTTCTTCTGGGTGATGATGCTGGAATGTTGTCTGATGCTGTCATCAAGCGTAGAAAATTTCACTGGATGTAGACTGGTGGCCAATTCTGAGTGTAGGACGTACAGGTAATGAGATAAAGCGTCTCGTCTCCTGTACCAGATCTTCAACTCCTGCTGGATCCATACTTTCTTGGCTACTTTCACAGCTTGCTTAGCCGCAGGTGACTACAAGCGACATCTAATGTTGACATATCTGGGTGCAACTCCAAAGGATAGGCATTGGGTGCTGAAATAAATATTCAATCCCGCTATCCGGAACTTGACGAACAACTTGAAAAATAACTTTGCCTGGTGTGCCGTATTGGCGTTACAGATGTATTCAGCGGTGTCTGGCGAGACGTTGTGGAACGTATTGCAGTTATAAATGAAAGTGAAAAAACTTTGTGAATGTCCACAGTATTTATTCAAGTACGATGCGTTTCAGCGAATCATCGCTATCATCAGGTACAAATGCATGGTTTACGTCAAGATTTTTCAAGATTAAAATGATTTAAATTTTACCTGGTGAATAATACGTGTTGATGAATTCCTCTTGGTTTCTCAACCAGGTAAATTCAGTCGTATTGGCTGTCATTTTGGAAGACGACTTTCCTTCCAAAATTATGCACCTCACTACATCTCATGTACTTGCAATTGAGTTTGTGAGCTTGAGTTTTAGATTGCTCATCACCCTAGGATGGGAACTGAAATATATTTATGTTCATGTGCATGTTTATTTATACAATAATAAAATATGAAGTTATTTGTAGAAGTAAATAGCTTTATGATATATGTATAACATGCAAAAAGGAACAAAATTTATGTTGAATCAAAACAAAAGATACCTAGTGCTGAAATAACATAGGGTAAAACTATTTCTGTAATTATGCAACAAAAATTAACTTACCAAAGCAGATATTCATCTCAGTTGACTTTGCCTTCTTAAATTTTCTCATCACCATGAGCCACTTTACTCCCAAACCAAAGTCTCATTATTAGAGGTCCGTGAATTTCGCGAGACGCGATATCGCGAAATAACGCGAAATAACACGAAATAACGCGAAATCTGTTATTTAAAACGAAATTTCGCGTTATTTGCTATTTAAGGTGGATTAGCGAAAAAATCATATGTAATGAGTCGTAATCTATTAAAACATAAGCCTTCATTGTTTAACGCTGCCGACGTTCATTTGCTCTATCTCATTACGATTCCAAGGTCAATAGGCTCGTTTAGTCTCGCGCATCCGCGTAATATGTGGTGATTTATCCGCCAGAATTTGCCGTTCAATTTATCACTGCCTCTTTCTTACCTGAAGAATTAGATATTATGAATTAAAAATGCGCGGAAAGAAATTTAGCGCGGCCGCGGAGGAGCGGAAATACAAGCTCACACGCCCGATACGCGTCAATGCCGAGCAGTAATTCCGGCGACTCACCCCGGCGCATTAGACTGCGTTATTGGATAACTTGTTGCAGGAATACCTTGAGTATGGGTCTAATCTAACAATTTCGTTGACTTAAACACGGCCGCTGGCTGGGACCGGGCCGCCGTTCACGGCCCACAGCGTGGCATAGTCGTCTCGTCTGAAAGCGGCCTGAATTTCACGGCGTCGTGACGCGAGCGGCGGCCGGCGAAAAGTCGTTTCGTCAGAAAGTGGCCTCAATGTAGCACTGCCTGTATTTCGCGCCGTACACGGCGCACCGCCGGTCCGGATTGAAATGGACGCCGTGGTGACCATGGCGTCCGTCAACGGCACCGTGCGTTAACTGCGCGGTTCGATTCGTTTTAAGACATCCATATAGACACGTAAGGTTATTTGAAAGCACGAAGCGCTAGCAGTTTTGGGAAGGAAGGAACAGAAAGGATAGGAGGAGAGGGGATTCTCCTTATTTGCAGACGGATCGTCGAATATTCAGCTCTCCACTGAGCTACAATGCAAAAAAATCATTTCGACATTGGCCAAATCTAATACTTAATTCTTCAGGTGAGAAAGCGTCTCATTCTAGATGCTTCAGGATCGATAAATGGGAAATAATTTTTCAAGTTTCTTTGAATCCGATTATGTTTTGTTATGTGCGCTTCTTTCTCTGCCTTTCCTGACTGATAGGCAACAGCTGTAATCAAAACTAAGCGACTTTGTTGTATCTAGCTGCTGTCCCATCTTCCCTCAACACCTGGGTGAGGGGTATCGAAAGGGAACCCACGACATGAAACATTTCAGACAATTTGTAAGTCATACAGTACTGCAGCTACCCAGCACTCAGTTTGAAAACACCACCGTGATAGGTTGTGTTTTGGGGTTAGACTGTTTTTTTTTATCGTAGTTCCAGCTTTCAATATTGAACGAAGGATAGGAATTTTAAAATGCCAAAAGCTAGTGATACTCTTCACTCCAGGGTAAGTGAATTTAGTTGAGAAGGATGTTATGTGAAAGACAGAGTATTACTGTGCAAAGTTTGTGATAAAAGATTTTAATTCAAAAGATGTGACACTTTGTTAAAGCACATCAGTAGCGATACTCATAAACGTGTGAAAGAAAGGGGACCCACAAAACGACAGCTATCATTTGAACACACAGTCACTCAGTCAAAGAAAGCAAAGGAGGAGCTTGTTGTTGCTACTACAGAAGCATTTTTAAAGGCTTTATTTAGTGTAGAGAAACTTGACAATGCAAAAATCCCGGAATGGCTCTCGAAGTATACACATATAAGGTAGTGGGGATTTTGCCGTTTGCTGATTGTATTAGCTAAGACTACATACTTGAACCATTCATATACCTTGAACCAATATAAATTGAACCACTTCTTTCATGTTGTTTTATCAGAAATTTTGTGCTATCGAAATTGTGTTAAATGTTAAGTAAAATGCTTAATAAAAGTATAGGTATTAATGAAACAAGTACCATAAAATAATAAAATGCCTATACACCGGCAAAAATGTAACATTATAATAACACCGCCAAGATTTTCTATAACACCGAAATCACATGGTTTTAAAACGAATTTTAGCAAAAAATAAAACCACTTTCACGGACCTCTACTCATTATGGATGTTACCACAGTCTATACACTTACATCGTCCCATGTAATCTTTGCCTGTGTCTTGAAGTACGCCAAGCCCAGCACCTCTTGTAGTGAGTGACGAGAAAGTGTGTATGCTATTTTATTAACCCCTCAAGCGTGTGCGACACAGCATATGCATCCTCGCTATTCCGTCCCTATACGGTGCTTTAATCGAAGGCATTTAAACCACCCAGGGTGCTTTAATTTAGAGGCACTTCAGATTTTGTGCAGACCTGAAGTAAAATATTTTTTTGAATCTTATCACTATGCAAAAAAAATCCAAAAAAATATATTATATAAACAATTGTTTAAATTTTATAATTATGAATACGTTACTTACAATTTTCAGTTCCATTAACTTTTTCCTGCTCCTCTTATCCGATGGTTAATAGTTGACCTGTGTGTGATACTGCTCAAAACAGGGTTCTAAGCAGAGTGAGGGTGTTCCTGGGCAGTTTTTGCATCTATATCTTGTCTCTTTTCTCTTTCCGTTTTTTGTGCACACAACACACTTTCATCTTCCAACCTTAAATGTCTCAGTTTTCGGGTTTTGTTGAACAAAATGCTGCCCGGTCAATCGCGTACATTCCGTTTCGATATCAGTGGGCCGTCCTTTGCGCTGTTCTAAATTTTGTCCGTGATACTTAGCAATCATTTTGTTCACTAAGCTCATTCTGAATGCTAGGTGATCTTTGTTATTACCAGCCTTACGGTATAAAATGTACGCGTTTAACACAGCCGTATTAACTAAGTGATTGAATAATTTCTTGTACCACACTTTTGTCCTTTTTCTTTCCAGCAGGAACGATTCTAAAAGTTGATCTTTTAAATCTACACCGCCCATATATTTATTATATTCTGTTACACACATAGGTTTGTTTACACATTCTAGCCCGCCCTTTCGACTTACGGGTTGCATTTGGTCTGAATGCTTTGTAGTCAGCAATGCAACATCGCGTTTATCCTTCCACTTCAAAGCAACCAATTCCCCACACTTTGCACTAACAACTTCTCCTTTCTTTAGTTTCTTTTTGAGGTTTACTGGCATACCTTTACGCGTGATTTTCACGGTTCCAACAGCATCTGTTGTCCTCTGAACTAACCTATGGAAAAGATCGGGACTACTGTAAAAATTGTCCATATAAACACATCTACCAGAGTCTAATAGTTTCTCACACAAACTTAGAACAACTGTAGTTGAAAAAAGATCTGTGTCCTTTGTGATTTCACAGCCCAATTTTGTCTCTGAGCCACAGTAAATAATAAAATTCCATAAATACCCTGCGGAGTCACAAAGTTCAAACAATTTTATCCCAAACCGGGAAGCTTTCATGGAAATATACTGTTTCCACGACAGTCTACCTTTCCACAACAACAATTACTCATCTACACTGATTTCCTTACCGGGTATATACACTTTTTGGAACTTATTTTTCAAATATTCACTAATAGGTAAAATTTTATACAGTTTTGGATCCTTTTTTACAAATTCCTCATCGGTATTATCTACAAAATGGAGAAATTTGGTGAGCAATAAAAATCTTTGCTCACTCATTAGATTGGGAAAAAATGGAGTCTCTAATAAATGCTTTCTGCTAAAATACATTCTGAGGCTTGGTTTCTGAATTATTCCCATCAACATCAGTAAACCTAAATACACCCTTATTTCCCCCAGAGTTGTGGGGACCCACTTTTGGAAGCGTGATTTTTTTTGCTTCGTAATTTTCTCTTTCTCACGAGCAAGAAACTGTGCTGCGTAGCGGTTTGTCTCAGTCACTATAATTGAAATTATTTCATCATCAAAAAATAACTCAAAATATGCCAAGGGATCATCTATACACGAAACAGGCAATATTTGTTTTCCCACTAATTCACACGCAAAAGGTTGAGGAGGGTCAGCACTGTCGATCTCTTGCCAAATATTTTCTTGAAGATTCACAGAAAAATGAGAAGGTCCATCGCTCTCTTCGGAACTGGAATCCAGAGAGTATCCAATTGAAATTTCCGAAGTAGTATCTGAGCATCCTGCGCTCTCTTTTTCCAAAGCGTCAAGCACTTGCTCATCGCACAACTCATGCGAGCTAGAAGACATGGTCAACTAAAGAGGGGCACAGATATGGAGTGGATTCAAGGCCGAAAAAAAAATAAAAAAATCACCAAAGCAAGCGTAGGGATGAAAACACCCCAACCCTTAGCCTCAAACGTCGTAAATAAGATACCAAGATGCGGGGATGCTGGCCGGTCTTCGAGGCCCCGTGAGGCGTTGAGTGACAATGCCTGGACGGACCATGCCTTCACTATCATTGCCTCGATGAAAGAGAAAGGAAACGATGAGGCAGAGAAGCAGATGATAATGAACCAGAGACAAAAGCATTCAGCATCCCGACACGTCACACACAATCGCTAAGAAAGCACATAACCAGAGCTTGAGTGGAAGGATATCTTTCATTAGCATCCACCAGACGCTGACCCTGGAGGAAGCGTTTCTTTCCTGACATCAGCTAGAAAAAAATATTCTAAAAAATACGAGAACGCAAACACAGACCACACAGGGGCACAGAACGATAGCAGGCAGATGTGTCTCACATATATACTCACTAAAAGTACATATATGGAAGCTTAAGAGATAGGAATGCCTAATGAAACATTCAGACGCATAGGGTGCGTCGCACACGCTTGAGGCATGGCAATCGGACGACACAAACGCTGTGTCGCACACGCTGAGAGAACGTCCACGGGCATTTAAAGTCACGCTTGAGGGGTTAAAATACTTTGTTGTTCCAATATTTATTGATGTTTTATCTGTATCTTTGACATAGAGGGGGATGGAGCTGTTGAGACCGACTGAAGATTGGGGGCCAGCTCATCTTCGAGAGAAAGTGGCAATCAAGGATGTTTATCTGGAAAGTAAATTCAATTGTGTGGAGTATGATAACGCTGCCTGTGAATTTGACATCATCGATTCTCGGGGGGAACATATTTAATTTGCTATTTTGTGCAAG
The DNA here is from genome assembly GCF_921293095.1 of Ischnura elegans. Taxonomy (NCBI): domain Eukaryota; kingdom Metazoa; phylum Arthropoda; class Insecta; order Odonata; family Coenagrionidae; genus Ischnura; species Ischnura elegans. The sequence goes on from NC_060249.1 coordinate 3,238,468, forward strand.
ACATGATTTTTTAATCAGTGACTGTGATTTTTTAGGAATACTTTTTAAAGACTGTCATCTGTGTATGTATTTTTAAAGAATTTTTTAATTTTTTAATAAGAACCCATATTATTATTAATAGGAATTTTTATGCTACAGGAGACCATTTCATGACATTTAAACAATCATTATAGATCCCATGCAATCCCCATGCAATGCAAAGAATATTCAATATGTATTGACAAGGGATTGCATGATATCTTACATATGATTTAGATACTAACCTATGTCCTCCTTGGGATACACCTCACAGAAATATTGGAGGGCTGTTAAAAAAAATATGTCGACTGACGTCGTGAAACAAAACATGCTTTATTTGAAAGTTAAAAACTGGGTCTCATATAAAGTGCCTCACACAAAATGAATTTGCTCAAGATGGTGTTCTATGTCACAGGACTTGGTCTCAAAAAGACCAAGCATTATTCCTTATTTACCTAACTTCAAAATCAGTCAGTATGTCCCTCTGACTCATGTCACCATTTTAAGAACGCAGTGGCGAAGCGTGACTTAGGCAATCAGTGAAGCTTGGTCATCAACATGCTTGGCAAGTGGTGGCCTGTTCCCAGTGTCCCCTTTCTTTCGTGAAATTTAACCTGCATTGACAAAACAACTTTTAAAAATCGGGAGGTCAATGCCGGGTGCCCCAAGGCCCAAGACAACCTTGGCAAGCCTGGGGTCTGTCAGCACCTTCTCTTTTCCTTGGACGCTGCAAATATGTGAACTGTAAAATGAAAGAACATGCAAGACCCCTGCAGTGGTTAAGACCTGCCTATCGTTCTTCTCACAGTCATAAGTGCTCTCAACACCGTGATTATCCAGGTACATTAGGGACGGAGACCCTACCTCACCCCCTTTTCTGTTTAGTTTTCATATTTTACTCTGCGTACTGCACTGCTTTGTACTCTTTTTTTGTCCCTCGAGCCCCTGTGACTCTCTGTTATCCTTCACGATTCAGACAGTCCTCATAGTTTTGAACAGCCCTTATACAGTGTAACACATTGAAAATACATTGTTTAATGGTAATAGCCCTTGATAAGACCTCAAAAATTTTTCCCTCCAAGGATATCTACCCTTGGCGACTTCACCGTAGCTGTGTATTCAATATGTATTTGAAACTATCAGCTCAATTCCCTATTTCATGAAGTGCATGCAACATGCATTGAAGACATGTTTTAATGCATCATAAAATATGAAATATGTATAGTAGACGAAGCAATTTGTTTGCCTCCAATATACCCACTGTAACTCACTCGTGATCATTCCACGATGGGTTTTTGATAATTTCATGCATGTTCATATCAGGGTAACAAAGCTGCAAGTGTATTTGTTCACTCATCATTCTTAGTATTTACACATCCATACAAAATGTGTGACACCTGGGGGCATAAAATCAAAAAGTCTGAAAGGTGTGAATGATGACGCTTGAGCACACGAGCTTATTCAATCTCCCCTCATCACAATTATGCAAATATCCAACCCCAACATATTCATCACCACGGATATCATTATAATATATGATATAAAACCCCTTTCATTATTAAAAATCTTGCCATTATTTCTTTACTGCTGCACTGGGCCTTCAGCTGCTGAAAATAGGTTGAATCACTTGAGTGACTCTATTGGTTGCAGCACCGTATCAATGTCTGTCTATCTAATGGATTACTCCGCAGGGTCATAAGGGTGGCCAACCCGAAAATGAGTTTTTTGAAGGTTATTTACCTTATGGACAGGAGTTTAATCATCATCATTATCATCATCTTAATTTTTATATGTATTTTCTTTACCTTTCTTTTGTTAGTTACTATTTTCCTAGTTAGTTATGTAATCAATCAAAAGCAATACTGTTGAGAAGCAATAACGCTAAAATTTTATAGAAATAAGCTTTGTGAGGGCTTATAAAGGAATACGTGTTGTTGGTAGGAAATTTGATTCTTCATATACCAGGAGTCTATGCATGTTGATGTTGATATGGTCCTGTTTATCGAAAATATGATTAGTGCAAAGGCCCAGAGAAACATTTTCCTGGTGCTAAGTAAACCATGAGTGTAAATCGCTCGAACATGAATCAATCAATCCCTGGCTTCCATGAATGGCATATTTATGTTGCTATGTGATACACGGCCTTTGTCAGAGATAAGCAGTTTAGTGTTATTTTTTTAACATCACTTTATAACTATTTTTTATCACTAATTATTGTGGAATAGATACCTTACTTGGAAAATGATAATTTAAAAAAATGAATCAAGTGATATAAAGCAGTTCTATCATTTTTTACCTGGTGATACCACTTTATTGTCTAAAAAAAGAAATTGTTGTGCCATCAATCTTTGAAAACTGCTTTGGCACACTGCTATGAAAAACATCAACAGACCAAAGTGAGGCCAGTAACTGTTATTTTAAATACGGTAATATGTTTTTCATTGGTATCACTTGTCAGTAATTAGGGGTGAGATCAATTTGACATCACTTTTTTAATCATTTTTAGAGCTATTTAATTTTAATATCCATAGTGATAAGTATTTATAGAATAACACTTTCATATAATAATAAGGGACATAGAAAAGACATAGGTAATATGAAATAGATATCTTTTATCCTTCAAAGTGACTTATGATACTGCTTGGGTTGTGGTACATTGCACATCACATATCCACAAATTCAGGATGCAGGGAAACCAATATTGTGGGTGACATGTTGCATTTTATTTGAATCATTATCAGTGGAAGATAGTTTCTTAAGAGTTCTATATATACTGTTCATTATTTTATGCAAACAGATTCCTTGTCATCAGAGTGTTTTTAAAAATTATGTTCATCCAAATATGACTCAAAAATGAAAGCATTTATTGCTTGAAATATTGACTTAGTTAATTGTCTCCGTGAAACTCTATACAAACTGCTGCATTGTGGCTCAAGTTTACTTGGAATTTCATTCAAAGATGAAATCTTTGGGTACCTAACCTATATATATGGAACATCAATTTGGTCAATGGAAAAATAATAATAGGTAACTCAAAATGATACGTAAAGTGTTCATGAAATGGTATCTCAACTTTTTATCTAATATAGTGCGAAATGGGACAGCTGTTTTTTTTAATAAGGAGTGAATTTGTTCACAAAGATGATCCATAAGATACTTTTGGATCATGGATTTGTATATTTATGGAAAGTGCATTTGACAATGTCAGTCCTTTGTGCCTTTATGCTGAAAATGACTTATGTCAAGTGGAAACAACAGTTATTTTATTTATTTATGTATGTTTTTCTAATAAAATACAAAATTTTAACTCATAAGAGCATGCTCTAATGAATACACATTGTGTTTCCTTTTCTTGAAATAAATTAAAACTTCTTGTCGGGTGAACGTTGTAGCGTAGTATCCAGAAGGAAGAAGTCAATGTCACTCACATAAAAATACGGTGAACAGCCTAATCCAATTATATTTCTCCACCAAAGACAAGATAACCACAATTGCTGGCCTCAGTGGTGGAGGGGTAAAGTCCTGGCCTGCCAAATCTGAGGTCATGGGTTCAATTCCCACATGGGTAGGTTGTGTCCCTATTAGGGCATGGTAGTGTGTGATGGTCGTCGTTAACACCTCAAGTGTGCCATGACGTGATATCACGTCATGGTGCGGTATCCCCTGGTGCTGATGGCGTGATATCACGTCATGGGTATCCCGAGGGTTCTGGCCCTCTGTAAGAGCTCGGTTCAGTTCTGTGATGACCTTTTGCACCTCTAAGTTGCTCAGCAGGGATCTAGCAGCGCATTTGTGAATGCCGTTTCAAGCAACCTTTCCTGGGAGGATCTGGAGAAATTTTTTCTTTTATCTTAAGGTAAGCCAATTTCCATTCATTTTCCCCTGTATCCTCTCTATAACTTCTTTCCTTTCTCTCGAACCCTACTGTTAAGGGTATTAACTGCATTCTAAATCCAGATGCAACCGAATTTACTCCAGCGTTAATGACAAAAGGCTCAAATGCCTCTCCTCCAAAATCCGTTATGACCACTTTATGTGACTCAGGACAACTGTTGTCAGATAGTCTTAAACATTATCCGCATTCTTTCAAAATGATTCATCTTAACATCCAAAGTCTCCCTGCTCACCTTAGCGAGCTCAGATTACTACTAAAAAATAACGACATACATGTTATTTCTCTTGCTGAAACCTGGCTGAAACCTTCAATGCCCACTAATGCCTTTGACATCCCAGGATATAGCCTTTATCGCAATGATCGTGTTAATAAAGGCGGCGGAGGCGTAGGAGTGTTCGTGAGAAATGATCTGAAATGCAAGGTAATTTGCAAAAGTGATCCTATTTATGCTAAAAGACCAGAATATATTTTCTTTGAAGTTAAAATTAATACAACTAAAATTCTTATTGGTTCAGTCTATAGACCAACAAAAACTGGGCATTTATCAGATTTGGATAATGTATTATCAAATTACACAACCGTATTCGAACATATAATACTGACAGGTGACTTCAATTCTAATTTTAATGCAAACTCCCGTGATAAAAATTATCTCCAAGGAATGTTCTATGGCTACAATCTTAAAATACTACCATTAAATGCAACTAATACGACAAAAACTTCTTCAACTTGGATTGATTTGGCAGTAACTGCAAACAAAGAAAAAATTCTCACTCACGGTCAGTTTCCTGTCCCTGGTATCTCATCCCATGATCTAATATTTCTTGCTTACTCTATTAAAATGCCGAAAGCAAAGCAGACTATAATTCCTCATCGCAACTTAAAAGAGATAAATAACGATGATTTGCTTAGTGAAGCATGTACACTACCATGGTCCTCTATTGAATTCGTTGAAAAGGTTGAGGACAAAGTTGAAATTTTAAATAATCTTCTAACGTATTTTTTGGATAAATTTGCCCCGGAGAAATTGGTACGTATCTCTAAACCAAATGCACCTTGGTTGAATGCGGAAATTAAACAATCAATGTCAGCCCGAGACTTAGCCTTTAGAATTTTTAAGAGAACAAATGATATCAATGCATTCAACAGGTACAAATGTCTCAGAAATAAAACAAAGCAGCTAGTAAGGAATGCAAAAATTAAATTTTTTCAAACTGCTACTAAATCTAAAAATTCACCAACCATTCTCTGGAAGCAACTTAACTCAATCGGCATAGGTAAAAGCAAGAACATTCCCAGCCCAACGAATGCATCCCTTGATAGATTAAATCAAACATTTTCACAGCCACCAAATGAAATTCCAAATGAGGACAAGGAGCGAGTCATACAAACATACTCCATCAAATCAGCCGGGACACATAACCATACTAAGAAGCTTACTTGGAAACCTGTGACTCAAATGCAAGTACACTCTGCATTTAAGTGCATCAAGTCTAAAGCTCAAGGCTCAGATGGTATTCCCCTTGAATTCATTAAATCATTACTCCCATTAATTCTACAATACCTCACCAACATTTTCAACTCGTCACTATCACAAGATCATTTTCCCATTCAATGGAAATCTGCCCTAGTTAAACCCATACCAAAAAAGGGAAACACTCAAGATCAATTAACTTTTCACCCAATTTCTTTTCTTTCAATCATTTCTAAGGCTCTAGAAAAACTTGTTCACAAACAAATCACTACCTTTCTTAAGCAAAATAAAATACTCAATGATTATCAATCTGGCTTTCGGCACGGACATAGTACCACCACTGCTTTAGTTAAAATAACGGATGATATGCGACGCTCCATGGACAAGAAAGAGATCACAGCACTCGTACTGCTAGACTTTTGTAAAGCCTTTGACTCGTTAGACAAAGACATTCTTGCAGCTAAAATCCATTGCATGGGTTTTTCTCCTTCTGTTGTTAAATGGATTACTTCTTATCTCTCTGATCGGAAACAGAAAGTAATTTCTAATAATTTGGAATCCTCTTGGATCCACCTTACTAGAGGAGCCCCACAAGGCTCCATCCTTGGTCCACTTTTATTCTCACTTTATATCAATGATTGCTCATCAGGACTAAATTGCAAGTATCACCTCTATGCAGACGATCTACAAATCTATTTGCATTCCACAGTCAATAATTTAAGCAATAGCTTGATGTCTATCAATGATGACTTAGCATACCTCCAAGAATGGTGCAATAATAACTTCCTATGCATAAATCCTAATAAATCTCAAGCAATACTAATTGGTTACCCAAGAATTTTAGCGAGAGTGCAGAGGGATAAATTGCCAAATTTACGTATCGCCGATTCCCCAATTTCTTTTTGCGATGAAGTCAGAAACTTAGGATTAATTATTGATCAAAATCTCTCTTGGGCATCACATGTAAATAAAATCACTAACTCTGTTAATCAATCACTTTATCCCCTATTAAAATTTAAATATGTCATCCCTACATCTCTTAAAGCGCAATTAGTATCTAATTTAATATTACCTTTATTTGACTATTCTGACATTGCCTACCAGGACCTTTCTCAAGAACTTAGTCTTAAGCTTCAACGTTCCATGAACAGATGCATTAGATTCATATTTAACTTACAATTATCGGACCATATAACCGATTATATTAATAAACTGTCATGGCTGAAACTTGACTCTCGACGCCGGCTGCATACTCTTTCTCTCCTATATCAAATTCTAAACACAAAAACACCTCCTTACCTATCATGCGAATTCAGGAGTCTTGACACTGTCCATATGACTAACACAAGAGGGAATCACAATCTTTTTATACCTCATTACCGAACTGTCATTTACAACAAATCATTTACCGTTACTGCATGTAGGGAATGGAATAATCTTAACCTTTCAATTAGGAACTCATCATCATTGGCATCTTTTAAGAGGAGGCTACACAAAGCACTTTTCACCTCACAACAAGTAGGTATACATGACACTGAGCAGCACCTGTGACAAAGTGATATGCATCACTGAATGCTTGTACATATATATATATATATATATATACATGTTATATTTTATATCTTAATTGCTTGTGTAATATTTTTGTATCCTATGTATCTCATGAACTATGTTGTATTTTGCATGTAACATGACATTAGCTTTCACTCAGTAGGTTTTCGCAGGTTTTTCACGCCCCCCTTCTTGTGTGGGCGTTTTCCTGCAGTGGGTTTTTTTGCTGAAGGATATTACACCCTTATCCTCATGTTTTTTCCCACCAACTTAAATCTTTTTTACACAAAAATTACACATATAGTTGTTTATATTTTTTGACATTTCACAAACAGTGTAAATTGTATATTCTTGGTACTGTAAACGTTTGTCTAATATTTTATAATATGCTGGCATTGACGTTATCGAGGGGTTAGGTGGAAGAGGGGACTTTCCAGTCTCAACCTCGCCCGAATAAAGGCATTTTATTATTATTATTATTATTATAACTGTGAAATCAATGGCTTATGGCTGCTCTCAATTCTTAGTCTCACTATATTGTAAATATTTAGTTCATATAGATAGTTTTACATCAGTAAACCTGTTTGTGGCATTTTATCTTTGGCCTATTTCACCAAGAGAGTGTATTTTGATCCTGTTATCTATAGGAATTTTTACAAAAACATAAAATGCATTTATTGCAGATGGTACGGCAGCAAGGAGTAAAACGGAAAATTTTGCATGCTGGCCGGGAGTTGATGCCGCTTTAAATAGGTGAAATTCCCCATTCATCAGCCTCTGTTGATGATCAGCAGTCTTCGCCATCACATCAGGACCCGCAGCCATCGATGTCAAGGGAGGAAACCTCTTCAAGGACACAAACATTTCCTTCCAAGCTCTCTGCCTTCTCTAGGCAAATATACACGGAGGAGGAATTTTGAGAGATCCTGGAAGATAGGGGGATCCGAAATTCTCTGAAGACTCCGAGTTAGAAACTAGTGAGGAGGAGGGTGGGGAGGAGGATGAACCCTCACAGTCAGGTACTCTGTTGCCTCCTCCTACGCCCGATCCTCTTATGTCAATCACTGGCCCATCCCCTTTGTCCTATTCTTTACCTGAACTCTCTAACAATACCGTCAGTCCTTCTCCATCCTAACATCCTTTGCGGTGGACCCAAAGTTCAGTGACCCCTCAGAATATCACTTCCATAGAAAACCCAGCTCTCACCACTCCACCCCCTTCCAACGACCCAAGTGTATTTTGCATCTCCTCTTCCCAGACACCCTCTTTCGTATACAGACATACTTTCTTATTATCTCCGAAAGGAAAGGTTAGGAATTGGAAACAATTGACCTATGAAGAGTTTTTCTTCACCTTCATAGGCCTTTTATTTCATAAGGTAGGTATTCCTATAAACTATATATCCGACTAATGGAACATTGATATATTGTTTGACCTGCCTTGCTTTCGGAAATACATGAGTTGTGATTGATTCTTTTGCATTCTTCAAGCCCTTCATTTTTCACCGAACACCAGCCCAAATGATTCAGAGCCTGATGATTTCCTCCGTCCAGAAAAAATCCGACCCTTTTAGATTCATTTCACACCCCCATTGATTCCATAATAATTCCTTCCCGAAAGCTATGCATGCTTTTTCATTTATCGTGAACCCACCGTAAAGATTTCCCTTTATAAATTCCATCTTTCTGTCATTAGATCCTTTATCCTTCCATCCTACACTCCTTATCCCAAGCCACTTTTACCATCAATATCTCAATCTCACGTCCCTGAACTCATCCAAGAGGAAGGTGGCAGAAAGAAGTATCGACGGTGCAAGAATTGCACTATTGCGGTGTAAGCACTCTGGGGCGTACGAAAGAAACCACATACATCTGCACTGGCTGTCAGAACTCTCCTCCACTCTGTCCCGAGTGCTTTTTTCCCTTTCATAGGAAGGCATAATTATTATCATATATTGCATTATAGATTAAATATATTGTTGTAAAATTTATGAGAGAGATATTTCGTACATTGGTAAAACATACATGACTGTACGTAATTGTGTGGCATTTTTTAGTGTCCCCCCCCCCCCCAAAAATTTCTGGTACCCCTCCCCCCAGAAATTCCTCGAACTTTCTCCGAACTTATCCGCAGAACTTCTCCCGCTAAGGATTTTTCGCGCTAAGGTTTTTCGCGCAAAGGATTTTCGCGCAAAGGATTTTCGCGCAAAAGGCCCTGTAGCAAAATGCCCTGTCTCGCAAAATCCTGTCTCCGGAAAATGCTGCCTCCGGAAAGCAGCATCCGAAAGCCAGCATCCGACAGCCAGCACCGGAAGCCAGCACCGAAGCCAGCACCGAACCCAGCACCGAACCCAGCCTACCTGCAATCCAAGACTTATATAGGACTACTGCGGAGGAATACTTACTCCTTGGCAAGCAAGGGGAAATCGGTGCTAAGGCCTTAGTATTGCACTTGGAGTGAGAAGTTTTACCATTGTCCTATCACAACTCTCTCTCCCTCCAACACCTCACCCCAGTATCTCCCTCCCCTCCATGTGTTCCAATGAACTATCCCTCTGATTCCTCTGATGTCTCCAACCCAGAAGTTGAGGGGAAAATTCTGGGTGCTGTGCTGTTGTCTCAAAACCAGGGAATGCTGATTTTGTGGAGCGGCCGTTCTATGCAGAGTGGCGCCGTAGTTGAATTCGCCTGCCTACCCCTCCACTCCCTGGAAGAATCCCTCCCCTCAGATCCTGGCTTTTCCTGAATAGGAGAGCCCTCTTTCTGGTCGTGGCCTGCTGGGAGTCACATGTCTTGTGAGGCATGGCATATTTAGAGCAATTTTCTGCTGGTATTTAGCTGGTAATGTTTCCTTTGGGATCATGAATTACTATCATTGTTTTCTGTAATACTTGTGATTTTGAATACTCTACTTTTGAATAGATATCGAACGATAATAACTCGTAAATTGTTTTTTGGTACCTTTTTCTTGTGAGCTGTTTTTCTTGTTTGTGGAGTCTTTCCCTGATCCAGCTTGTGACCGACGGTTGGAGTATTTCCCTTGTCTGGACTTACGTGAAAAATCAACCAGATTTTACGACGTAACGTCACAATTGTATATAATATGTATATACATATATAATTATAAAATGGTCATCATTTCGATTGCATTGAATTTGTTTTGGGTAAATACAATATTTTTTCATAGCATGTGATTCCTTTTTTCAATATATTAGGGCACTTACATAAATAAGAAGTAACTCGAGATTTCCAGGCACGATGAAATTAGTCTCTCCCTCGTGTAATTAGAAAGAAAATGTCATCATTGCTTTCAGTAATCGGATACGTAATAATATTATAGAGATGCTGCAGATCTATTCCTAGCAATACATATTAATGAATGGTCAACTGTAATTGATATTATTATGGACCAAATGATAAAATACTATTATTGTGGCAAAAATTTATATCATTTTCAGATTTTTGCAGAATATTCCTAGTTCTTACAAGCAGACTGACTAAATCTTTCTATCACCCCTCGCTTCATCTCCATACCCCCTCCAACCTTAGAACAGTCGGCAGTAGTGGTGCACGTCAAGAGACACCCTAATACACCGTCGGAAAATAATCTCGAAAGCCCATCTCCAAAACCTGCAGCGAAGGGAATACATAATGGTTTGTGGAAACCATTTCTGCTTTTATCCTCTCTATATGTATAATGATACTTATGGGTGGTCGTATCGGTGTAAAGGTAATGAAGCTGAAAGCAAGAAACAAGTAAAGGAATTACTGACGAGAGTAGTAGCTTGAGATGAAAATGTAGAAATTATTCAATATTCTATAACCCACCCCGATACTTAGGATTATTTGTACAAGGAATAGGCCGAAATATCTTGTGCCGGTCAAAAGGAGGTCATTGATCTCTCCTCTCAAAGAAGGACATATACCTTTATGCTCCAAAAATTTACTAACCTTTCCAACTCTAAGAATTTTATTGACCCATCAACCTCTAAGGTGGTTATTGATCTCTCAAGCTCGAAGAAGGTCATTTCAACTCCAAGAAGGTTATGACCTCTCCTACCGCAAGTATGTCATTGAACTCTCCAACTCCAAGAAGGTCATTAAGCCAAAAACCTCTGCAATTGCAAGACGTTTATTCACCATACCAACTCTGAGAAGGTCATTGACCTCTCTCGCTCCAAGAAGTGTATTGAATTATTAACCCTAAAGAGGTACTTGACCTCTCATTCTCCAAGAAGGTCATATTATCTGCCAATATCAAATTCCAGTGAGGTCAATGGCCTACTGAAGTTTGATGGGTCAATGACCATCTTGTAGTTGGAGAGTTCAATTACCTGCTTGTAGTTGAGAGGTCAACGACCTGCTTGGAGTTGGAGAGGTCAATGACCTTTTTGGAGTTGGAGAGGTTAATAACCTCTTTGGAGTTGGTGAGGTCAATGAGCTTATTGACCTATTCGCATTCAATGTAACAAAAATGCGATTCTAGACGAGAGAAGTTAATAGCCATGTGACTTGACTTTGGAAGGGTTCTTGAAGGTGGAGGGATCAGAGGCCTTCTTTGGTCACTTATGACTTTATTATTTAATACTATCACATGAATCCGCAGTATTGCACTGAAAAAAACAGTTTTTTTGAATGAGTAATCAAATAAACAGTGTGATCTCAAGTTTTTGAGTGTGAACATTTAGAACGGGTTTTGACATAATGTATTATTAAATTGTCATCAGAATTCACGTGTTGGTTTTTCCAAATGCAAAACCAATTTTTGTCATGAGTCATTACTGTCAAAGGTTACATTAGTCGTATTTTTGCGTGTGAACATTACTAAGGCGTTTTTGACAAGATTTTTTTTAAGTGTATCACATGTTTTTGCTTTGCATCACTTTAAATCTATATTTCGATTCTTGACATACCAGAAGTCAGCTTTTCCTTGTATTTAATTCAAACCATCTTTAAATTTTGATTTATCTCATTCGAGGCATAACTTAAAATGTGACAGTGAAAAATTAAAAAGCATTATTGACATCTATTTTTTTAAGCGTTCGTGATATTACTTTCTTTCTCATATTACCTGAAATCTCGCTTTTTTTACATTCATGCTAAACATTTTTTCTTGGGTAATCAAATTCAAGATAAAATTTCACATTTTTTGTGTGTATATCACAAACTCGCTGCGCTCCGCGCGCTCGTTAAGGGGCTCCGCCCCTTAAAAACCCCGGTTCCGGCTTCGCCGTCTACATTTGTGATCGTTCGAAGAATTTTAGTTTGAATAATCTCACCTCAGCTAGGGGCCGGCTTCGCCGGCCAGGGGGTAGGGAAGCGCCCTACTCATTCCTCGGAATGGCTTCGCCGTTCCTCGTTGAGAGGCGGCTTCGCCGCCCAGGGGTGGAGTGTGCCCCCCCGGGGCTACCCCGCTAAGTACTCGGAACGGCTTCGCCGTTCCTCTTCTGGGGTCGGCATAGCCGTCCAGGGGGCGAGGGCACTTCGGAACTTTTTCACCGTTATTCGTTTAAGGGGTGAATGGAGCCCACAGCGGCTAGGGGGAGCTTCAGTAACCCCCCCGGGGGTTACTGAAGCTCCCCCTAGCCTACGCCAGTTACTCCTCGGAACGTCTTCTCCACCATGGGGATGAAGAGCCTTACCGCGGCTACTCAGCTTAGTCCTCATTAATGCTCTTCTCCACCGAGAGGGGTGCCCAGGGGATTTGGGGTTTGAATGTGTTATACATGCGGTCACCAATCTTCCACAGTGATTATGTAACGATGATTGTAAAGGGTAGTGCAATGCGGCGTAATAGTTGCGACAAGTACGCATAAAAGAAGACTTAATGGGAAGTATTTCATTTTTTGCAGGGCGTTTCAACGGAATACCGGGGGTTTTATACTTGTGTTAAAACAGTGGTCACAAATCGTTTTCATAAATTCCGTGCTGATAAGTCCTAGGGGTCCGAAATAGAGGCGGAATTTTGACGATACTTTTACCCGGAGAGGCGATTTATTAGAAATTTTTTGGGAGGTTTCACGGGGTTATCGGGGGGTTTATTAAGTAGTAGTGGCACCGGCTAAATTGTGACGAAAAACACTCGGAAAGGCGAATTTAAAAATTTTATTTTTTTTCGGCGAGGTTCTAGGAGGTGATCGGGGGTTTTCTGGTATTTTTTCCCGAATGGTTTACGGTGGCCCGCCTTCACCAAACATTCTGGATCTATAGCTCAGTGGGGACGGGTAGTGCGGCGTAATGTTTGCGAGAAGTTCCCAAATAGGAGACTTAGTTGCTCATTTTACATTTGGGGGGATTTCAGGGGATACCGGGGGTTTATATGTGTGTACTCCTGGCGGTCACTATCCATTGACATATATTCCGAGGGGATGAGTCGTTGGGGGCGGTGGAATAGTCACGAAAAGTACTCAAAAAGTAGACTTTTTTGCAAAATTTTATTTTTTTGGGGGGTTTTTGAGGGTTTTCCGGAGGTTTATAGGTTTTTACATCCAGGGGTTATCAATCGTCCACATCAATTCCGTAGCGATGAGTGGTAAGGCTTGGAAATGTGGCGGAATTGTGACGAAAAGTACCCGAAAAGGCTACTTATACGCAAATTTTAATTTTTTAGGGGTTTTCAGGGGGTTTAAAGATGACGATGTTATATGGTCACATCCATTTACTATCATATCTTAGAGACGTTGCCCCTATGACATCCATATTTCGAGAGTTAAACAATAAAAAGTAAATCTCTCTCCGGAAAAAATTAGTAATGCCCGCCATTTTCATTTTTTCGCGGTTATATCGATTAAACTTTTTATTAAATATTTCTGTTTTCTGAAAGATAATGCATAGCTGTATGTAACTACAAGGTTTGAAAGAAATCGGTGAGGAATAAATTGACAAAATCCTATGTTAATCTTTTGGAAATCGTAATTTTCGGTTATTTTCGGAATATTTTAATTTTTTCTGAGTAACCAAGGACAACGAAAGAAAATTGTTACCTACATTCCGTAGACGATATTATGAAAATATATAATAATCATTTTCGTTGTCCAACTCATAAAATTAGGCCGACGGCAGTGGAAAATATTAAATATTTTCCGAGAAATAGATTTTTGGACGCCATGTTGAAAGCGTATACGTTGTAAATAACTTCAAAAATTACATAAGTAGATGGCGACATTTATTGGCTTTTACAATATACAACAATGGTCCATGTGACGGAAATGTATCGCCTGTATAACGATAAATAGTAAACAAACTCCCGGGAAAAAATGGGAAGTGTCCGCCATTCTTTATTTTTTGCTGATTTATCGATGGCAATATTGTAAAAAAGTTTAAATTTTCTGAAACAAAATGCATAGTTTTATGTAAATACTAAGTCTTAACGAAATCGGTCGTGTAAAACTGGACGAAATCTTGTGTTAATCTTTTCGAAATTGTACTTTTTGGTGATTTTTGGCATATTTTAATTTTTTTCTCGGCAACCAATAGGGACAAAACAAATTGTTGCCCAGGTTAAATGGAGAATCATGTAAGCATATATAATAATCATTTTCGTTGTGCAACACCCAAAATTAGGTCGATGGCAGCGGAAATTATGAAAATGTATCCGAAAAATCATTTTATGGACGCCATTTTTGCGACGTTTAGCTTAACAATCAACTTAAAACAATTCATAAGTACGTGAAAACATTCATTGGCTTTCTAAATGTACAACAACGATCCATGTAGCACGCACGGTTTGCGCGCAGTAAAATAAAAACCGAAAGACGGTCCCCGGAAAAAGGGCGATTTCGGCCATTTTGTCGTCCTAGCGACGACACATGGCGGAAACTTCCGGTTTTCGGATTTTTCCTCCGGATCATTTCGGGCTTCCCGCCCGTGTGCCAAATTTCAGCTCTCCAACATGTCTAGAAGTGGTCTAGAGTTTGTATCCATGAGTGAGTGAGTGAGGCACACATCCGGCTGTATATAGGTAAGATGAAATTATTACATAATTTTTAAATATTTAATCTTTATTCAAGTTTTTAGTTAGGTACATGAAAATCAATAATTTTTTCCTTATTCGACATATTTATAGAATTTAACCATTCCTCGTGAAAGCATTTATATGCATTAAAATGACATACATGAGGTACAAGATCATTTCATTTCTCTCACATGATAAATGCTTCACTTAGAGTCAATGAAAAACCAGTTATTTTTTCGATTTGTAATATACAAGCTAAATCTTTAAAATTTATGTATATCATTAAAAACCTGTTAATGACATGAAATTTAAATTTCTCACTAGTAATCACGTCTTTGTTACAGTGCCTGCAAACTTAAGTTACATATACTTTGTAAGTACATATACTTTGTTTTTAACTTTTTGAATTAGAATGTAATAGGAGTAGTCCATATCCATTCAGGCAGCCTAATAAAAAATCTTACCTTCATACCTCGTATGTTATTGAATTTAACATACGTCAAACTTCAAGACAAAGTAAGTAGTAAGTATTTTTTGTTTTGTCCAAAAACATTTGTGGGCCGAGATACATTCCACCCAACATGGACCTGCGGGTGCTATTTTTCACTTGTGATTTTGGGCAAAATACTAAAATGCTCAGGAATGGTTCAAGATAATATACTAATTTCTGTTTTATTTTAAAGGTAATAATTTTGTGATTAAATTTAAATTGAAAATTTGTGTCCACATTCTCTTGTTGAAAATTTTTCATAAAAACATCTTTTCTCAAAAATTCTAATCTCTAAACATTGCCAGTTCAAATAGTTGGTAAGGTTTTTGAAGTGACTAGCGGCACCATCAGAAATAATTATGATATTTTCTACCTGTGATTGCAGTGGTTGAAGAATTTTGTTAATTGCCAACAATGCATGTGCTGATTCATGTCCTCTGTCATCACTTATAACTGCTACACTTGTGGCCTTGTTCTGAAAATATGTCACTCCCCAGCTAGCACATTATAAGTCATTGAGATAAGGTGAAAGGAAGAAATAAGGAAGTCGCTTCTCAAGTAAGCTTGTTATGGGTTTCTTACGGCCAGGGCGACAAACATCCGGAGTAATGGCAAAATGGATGCCAAACTTTCAGCACTTCCGTAGATGCTGTTATTATCCCATCGTTACAGAGTGTTAATCAAGGCCTTTATGCATTAAAACAATGTTTTTTTTATTGGCGCTTCTATATTATGAGGAGAAATAACATCATACCGCCATAATTTGAAAATCATTCACATTTATGAACTGATAGCTTAACGAAGGTCGTAAGAAAAACACAATTTCACAAGAATACCAACGTAGAATAATATAAAAATGCCGGAAGGAACATCTAAAAAACGTATTGTAGTCGTCGGGTTATCAAACCATAATTTAAAATTCATAAATGTTAAAATGTATGGACCTTGAATAAATTCAGTTTTTCATGCACATGCCAAACAAGTTTTTTTTACATAATTGGATATTTAATTAGTAACTACGCCACCTACTCTCAACAACTGCCGTGGTGTAGTGTTTAGCGATTTATACTTCGGTTCCGAGGGTCGCACGTTCGGGTCCATCCTGACGTTATTTTTTTTTCTTTCCGCCGCATGGATAGAGTACTTGTACTATGCTTTATATCTTCACTAGCCGGTTGCTTGCAGTTATTATTTTTTTTCTATTTACGGGAAAATCTGTTATCAGTTGTTCAGCCCTTCTAAAAACTCGCTAAATTTCCCCAATAGCCTTTAAATTCATGTCAAGATGAGCCGCGTAGCATGTGTAGTACGCTGTTCAGCCGCCTTTGGCGCTCCAACAGAAGTGACTTACATTGCCTGAGGATATTTGACGGCATTCCTTACCTAAACGCCCCTAACGTCTTACCCTTGCCTTATATAAGTCCCTTAGCTTACGATAAGCTGCTTATCAATTTTTTCCGTAAGAAAACCATAAGAAACGGTTAACTCACTTACTTTGTGCTATCTGGGTCAGGATCAGGGACAGGATCCTGTATAAATTTAAACTTGGTCATTACTCCAGTGATATCCTTGAACTTCTTGTGGTAGAATCACTGACCAGGTCTCAGCAAAATCAAAGTGAAGCACTTAACGTGCAGCTTCTATCCGTCCCTACTCTTCTGCAATGTGTTCTCGTTGCATCTTCTTCAGATGTTGGTGTGTTACTGCTTTTTTTGTCCCAAGGTATCGTTAGAAAATTATTATCTTTCAAATAAAACTGAAATTAGCAAAATATCTTAAACTCTTCCTTAGATATGAGCATTTTAGTATTTTGTCCGAAATCTAATGTGAAAGGTAACACCCGTGGGTCCATGTTCGGTGGAATATATCTTGGGCCAAAAATTATTTTGGACAAAACTAAAAAAATGCTTATTACTTACTTTGTCCTGAAGTTTGACACATGTTAAATAACATCGGAGACTGCCTGAATAGATTTGCACTGGGCCAGGATGATTATTTTAAGTGTTTGTCCGGGAAGTTAAGCTAAATTGTTTGATTGATTCAAATTTTTTGTCTGGGAAATATCAATTGAATGTACCAGAGTGCTACAAGAATGGAGTATGTTTATTTTAAAAGTGTTTTGACCATGAATAAATCATAATGCAATTATGAACTTCAATTTTCTCTTTTCAAATCCTCCTCAACCTGTTACCCTCAATCTGTTTAATTTTACTACTTAGATAACACTAGAGGGAATCAATAAGCTGGGAGTGCACTAAATTCAGTGAAACTCAAGGCATGTGGTATCCTGGAAGGTTACTTGGGAATTTCATGATTCTATACGCTGGGAAAGCCTCAATCATTCTTCAGGTAGGTTGTATGTTCCCTGAGACTCCCTTTCCAGGAAAAATGCCGGCTAGTCATGGGCTACCATTGATTGCGAGTGTTACTGTTATTTGTCAACAATATTTTTTTTCATTGCATTTGTGTTGGATTAGTTATTTTTGGCTTATATTATTTATGTTTTCTGTTTATGGTCAACTATTCTGATTTTTCAATCAATTTTCCTCATGCTTTTTCCTCAAGTTTTTTTTTTCAGGGAAATGCAGACTCCCCCTTTACCCTAAAAATTTATTTTAAACGAATCTATTATACTATAACCCTGAGGTTAGGCATACCTAAGTGAGGATACTCCTAAGTGGAAAAATTATTTGTCTTTTCCTTTGATTTTTTTATGCCTTGTTCGCATTTCCCTTGTAATACAGTTGCAAACACATGATTCATCAGATGTTATCTCCAGATCCATAGTTAACAGTTTCCCATTCAACACCTGATGAATCCTGTGTTTGCAACTGTATTACAAGGGAAATACGATTGTATTTCAATGGTAATACGATTTTATTTCAATGGTAATACGATTGTATTACAACGGTAATACGATTGTTTTACAATGTTAATACGACTGTATTACAATGGTAATATCATTGTATTACAATGGTAATACAATTTGTAGTCACCTATAGTTGATTTCTTATTATACTCAATGTAATACCAATTTTTTCCTCATTTATCTCATTCAAGTTAAAATTTCATATTTTGTGTGTGAGCATTGAAAACACGATCTTGACACTTGAATTGTATTCTAGCTATAGAAAAAATGAAAAAAAATTAC
Organism: Ischnura elegans; assembly: GCF_921293095.1. NCBI lineage: Eukaryota > Metazoa > Arthropoda > Insecta > Odonata > Coenagrionidae > Ischnura > Ischnura elegans. Next base: position 3,257,000 of record NC_060249.1, read on the forward strand.
CATTCATTGTGTGTGCATTAAAATGATGTTCTAGACATAATTTTAACTTCCATCACTCTAATTCAAGATTTATTGCCGTCAATAAAAATGAATTGTTTTATCACATTCGAGAAAAAAATTTCCAATTTCTTTTAGAAAATTAAAAAGACTTTCATAATACTAGTTTTTCCTTCTATACCTTGTATCAATATGTTATAACGTTCATTGTTACAGTGACTGGAAAACAAATATTTTTAAAATTATAAATCACTTTCAAAATATCATTTCAAATTTTTGTGTGAGCATTGAATCAAGTTCGTGACATAATTTTTCACTTTCTTTCGTTGGTTATCTTGTTTTTAATACAGTGAATAAAAAACTAGATTTTTACAGATAATTAAAGGAATAATTTCACCAATATTCGTGTAAGTATTAAAATGTCGTACATGACATGATTTTGTAATTCCTCTCACATGAAATTATATTTTCGATAGAGTGAATGCCCAATAAGACATTTTTTGATTTATCTCATTCCAGACAAAATTTAACATTTTATGTGTGAGCTATAAAAATGCATTAATGTGATTAATATTTAATAAAATTCAAAGTTAATTAAAGTTAAATTTCTCTTTATGTCGGTGAGACCATGATCGTAACATGATGTTTTATTTGTATAATATTATACAAATAAAAATATATATTTTTAATTTTCTTGAAACAAGGTCTTCATCATAGTAAATTAAAATCAGTTGTTTTCTTGATTTATCTGATTCGAATTTATATTTAAAGTTTGTGTGTGATCACTAAAACTATTTCTAGACATGACTTATTAATTCTCTCTACTAAATTATCTACATTTTTGGTGTGATAATTAACAACAAATTCTTACATTGTCCTGAAATCGTGTTCACAACAACAAAATTCTCTTTTGGAGTGCCATTTCGAATTTTCCTTACATTGTAATGAAATCGTGTTTACAACAAAAAAAATTGTCTTTTGGAGTGTCATTTACGCATTTTTCTTACATTGTACTGAAATCGTGTTTACATCAAAAAAATTCTCTTTTGGAGGGTCATTTCGCATTTTTCTTACATTGTACTGATCTCGTGTTTACAACAAAAAAATTCTCTTTTGGAGTGTCATTTCGAATTTTTCTTACTTTGTACTGAAATCGTGTTTACAACTAAAAAATTCTCTTTTGGAGTGTCAATTCGCATTTTTCTTACATTGTACTGAAATCGTGTTTACAACAACAAAATTCTCATTTGGAGTGTCATTTCGCTTTTTTCTTACATTGTACTGAAATCGTGTTTATAACAAAAAAATTCTCTTTTGGAGTGTCATTTTACATTTTTTTACATTGTACTAAAATCCTTTCTACAACAAAAAAATTCTCTTTTAGAGTGTCATATCGCATTTTTCTTACATTTTACTGAAATCGTGTTTGCAACAACAAAATTCTATTTGGGAGTGTCATTTCGCAGTTTTCTTACATTGTACTGAAATCTTGTTTACAACAACAAAATTCTCTTTTGGAGTGTCATTTCGAATTTTTCGTACATTGTACTGAAATCACACACAAAAAAATTGTGTTTTGGAGTGTTATTTACGCATTTTTCTTACATTGTACGGAAATCGTGGTTACAACAAAAAAAATTCTCTTTTGGAGTGTAATTTCATATTTTTCTTACATTGTACTGAAATCGTGTTTACAACAACAAAATTCTCTTTTGGAGTGTCATTTAACATTTTCTTACATTGTACTGAAATCGTGTTTACAACAACTAAATTCTATTTTGGAATGTCATTTTACATTTTCTTAATTGTACTGAAATCGTGTTTACAACAACAAAATTCTCTTTTTGAGTGTCATTTTAAATTTTCTTACATTGCACTGAAATCCTGTTTACAACAACTGAATACTCTTTTGGAGTGTCATTTTACATTTTATTACATAGTACTGAAATCGTGTTTACAACAACTTAATTCTCTTTTGGAGTGTCATTTCACATTTTTCTTACATTGTACTGAAATCGTGTTTACAACAATAAAATTCTCTTTTTGAGAGTCATTTCGCATTTTTCTTACCTTGTACAAAATCGTGTTTACAACAAAAAAATTCTCTATTGGGGTGTCAATTCGCATTTTTCTTGCATTGCACAGAAATCGTGTTTACAACAACAAAATTCTCTTTTGGGGTGTCATTTCCCATTTTTCTTACATTGTACTAAAATCGTGTTCACAACAACAAAATTGTCTTTAGGAGGGTCATTTACGCACTTTTCTTACATTGTACTGAAATCGTGTTTACATCAAACTAATTCTCTTTTGGGGTGTCAATTCGCATTTTTCTTACATTGTACTGAAATCGTTTTTATAACAACAAAATTCACATTTGGGGTGTCATTTCGCATTTCTTTTACGTTGTACTGAAATCGTGTTTACAACAACAAAATTCTATTTGGGAGTGTCACTTCGCATTTTTCTAACATTGTACTGAATTCGTGTTTACAACAACAAAATTACCTTTTGGAGTGTCATTTACGCACTTTTCTTACATTGTACTGAAATCGTGTTTACAACAACAAAATTCACTTTTGGAGTGTCATTTCACATTATTCTTACATTGTATTTTCGTGTTTACAACAACAAAATTCTCTATTGGGGTGTCAATTCGCATTTTTCTTACATTGTACTGAAATCGTGTTTACAACAAAAAAATTCTCTTTTGGAGTGTCATTTCTCATTTTTCTTACATTGTACTGAAATCGTGTTTACAACAACAAAATTCACTTTTGGAGTGTCATTTCGCATTTTTCTTACATTGTACTTAAATCGTGTTTACAACAACAAAATTCTCTTTTGGAGTGTCATTTTGCATTTTTCTTAAATTGTACTGAATTGTGTTTACAAAAACAAAATTCTCTTTTGGATTGTCATTTTACATTTTCTTACATTGTACCTAAATCGAGTTAACAACAACAAAATTCTCTTTTGGACATTCATTTCGCATATTACTTACATTGTACTTAAATCGTGTTTACAACAACAAAATTCTCTTTTGGAGTGTCATTTTACATTTTTCTAACATTGTACTGAAATCGTATTTACAACAACAAAATTCTCTTTTGGAGTGTCATTTCGAATTTTTCCTACGTTGTACTGAAATCGTGTTTACAACAACAAAATTCTCTTTTGGAGTGTCATTTCGAATTTTTCTTACATTGTACTGAAATCGTGTTTACAACAACAAAATTCTCTTTGAGGGTGTAGATTTACATTTTTCTTACGTTGTACTGAAATCGTGTTTACAAAAACAACATTCTCTTTTGGAGTGTCATTTCGCATTTTTCTTACATTGTACTGAAATCGTGTTTACAACAACAACATTATCTTTTAGAGTGTCATCTCGCATTTTTCTTAAATTGTACTGAAATCCCGTTAACAACAACAAAATTCTCTTTTGGCATGTCATTTTACATATTCTTACATGGTACTGAAATCGTGTTTATAAATACAAAATTACTTTTGGAGTGTCATTTTACATTTTCCTAACATTCTACTGAAATCGTATTTACAATAACAAATTTCTCTTTTGGAGTGTCATTTCGAGTTTTTCCTACAATGTACTGAAATCGTGTTTACAATAATAAAATTCTCATTTGGATTGTCATTTCGCATTTTTCTTACATTGCACTGAAATCGTGTTTACAACAACAAAATTCTCTTTTGGAATGTCATTTTACATTTTTCTTGCATTGTACTAAAATCGGGTTTACAACAGCAAAATTCTCTTTTGGAGTGTCAGTTCGCTCTTTTCTTACATTGTACTGATATCTTGTTTACAATTCAGAATTCTCTTTTGGAGTGTCAATTCGAATTTTTTTTCCATTGTACTGAAATCGTGTTTACATCAACAAAATTCTCATTTGGAGTGTCATTTCGCATTTTTCGTACATTTTACTGAAATCGTGTTTACAACAACAAAATTCTCTTTTGGAGTGTTATTTCGCATTTTTCTTACATTGTACTGTAATCGTGTTTGCAACAACGAAATTCTCTTTTGGACATTCATTTCGCATATTTCTTAAATAGTACTGAAATCGTGTTTACAACAGCAAAATTCTCCTTTGGAGTGTAGTTTTACATTTTCCTAAATTGTACTGAAATCGTGTTTACAACAACAAAATTCTCTTTTGGAGTGTCATTTCTCATTTTTCTAAAATTGTACTGAAATCGTGTTTACAAAAAAAAATTCTCTTATTGAGTGTTATTTTACATTTTCTTACATTGTACTGAATTCCATTTTTACAACAACAAGATACTCTTTTGGGGTGTCATTTCGCAATTTTCTTGCATTTAACTGAAATCGTGTTTACAAAAACAAAATTACTTTTGGAGTGTCATTTTACATTTTCTTACATTGTAATGAAATCGTGTTTACAACAAAAAATTCTCTTGTGGAGTGTCAATTTACATTTTTCTAACATTGTACTGAAATCGTATTTACAACAACAAATTTCTCTTTTGGAGTGTCATTTCGAATTTTTCCTACGTTTTACTGAAATCGTGTTTACAACAACAGAATTCTCATTTGGATTGTCATTTCGCATTTTTCTTACATTGTACTGAAATCGTGTTTACAACAACAAGATTCTCTTTTGGAGTGTCATTTTACATTTTTCTAGCATTGTTCTAAAATCTTATTTACAACAGCAATATTGTCTTTTGGAGTGTCAGTTCGCTCATTTCTTACATTGTACTGAAATCGTGTTTACAAAAACAAAATTCTCTTTTGGAGTGTCATTTCTCAATTTTCTAAAATTGTACTGAAATCGTGTTTACAACATCAAAATTCACTTTTGGAGTGTCGTTTCGCATTTTTCTTACATTTTACTGAAATCGTGTTTACAACAACACAATTCTCTTTTGGATTGTCATTTTACATTTTCTTACATTGTACCTAAATCGAGTTAACAACAACAAAATTCTCTTTTCGACAATCATTTCGCATATTTCTTAAATTGTACTGAAATCGCGTTAACAACAACAAAATTCTCTTTTGGAGTGTCATTTCTCATTTTTCTAAAATTGTACTGAAATCGTGTTTACAACAACAAAATTCTCTTTTGGAGTGTCATTTTACATTTTCTTACATTGTACTGAAATCCTGTTTACAACAACAAAATTCTCTTTTGAAGTATCATTTCGCATTTTTCTTAAATTCTACTGAAATCGTGTTTACAACAACAAAATTCTCTTTTGGAGTGTTATTTTACATTTTCTTACATTGTACCGAAATCCATTTTACAACAACAAAAATCTCTTTTGGAATGTCATTTCACATTTTCTTACATTGTACTGAAATCCTGTTTACAGCAACAAAATTCTATTTGGAGTGTCATTTCGCATTTTTTTAAATTGTACTGAAATCGTGTTTACAACAACAAAATTTTCTTTTGGCGTGTCATTTTACATATTCTTACATTTCACTGAAATCGTGCTTGCAAAAACAAAATTACCTTTTGGAGTGTCATTTTACATTTTCTTACATTTTACTGAAATCGTGTTTACAACAAAAAATTCTCTTGTGGAGTGTCAATTTACATTTTTCTAACATTGTACTGAAATCGTATTTACAACAACAAAATTCTCTTTTGGAGTGTCATTTTGAATTTCTCCTACGTTGTACACAAATCGTGTTTACAACAACAAAATACTCATTTGGAATGTCATTTCGCATTTTTCTTACATTGTACTTAAATCGTGTTTACAACAACAAAATTCTGTTTTGGAGTGTCATTTCTCTCTTTTCTTACTTTGTACTGATATCTTGTTTTCAATACAGAATTCTCTTTTGGAGTGTCATTTCGAATTTTTTTTCCATTGTACTGAAATCGTGTTTACAAAAACAAAATTCTCTTTTGGAGTGTCATTTCGAATTTTTCCTACGTTGTACTGAAATCGTGTTTACAACAACAAAATTCTCATTTGGAATGTCATTTCGCATTTTCCTTACAATGTTCTGAAAACGTGTTTACAACAACAAGATTCTCTTTTGAATTGTCATTTTACATATTTCTTACATTGTACTGAAATCGTGTTTACAACAACAAAATTCTCTTTTGGAGTGTATTTTACATTTTTCTTACATCGTACTGAAATCGTGTTTACAACAACAAGATTTTCTTTTGTAGTGTCATTTTACATTTTTCTTATACATTACTGAAATCGTGTTCACAACAACGAAAATCTCTTTTGCAATGTCCTTTAACATTTTCCTACATTGTACTGAAATGGTGTATCCAACAACAAAATTCTCTTTTGGAGTGTCATTTCGCATTTTTCCTACATTGTACTGAAATCGTGTTTCCAACAACAAAATTCTCTTTTAGAGTGTCATTTCGCATTTCTCTTTCATTGTGCGGAAATCGTGTTTACAACCACAAAATTCTCTTTTGGAGTGTCATTTCGCATTTTTCTTACATTGTACTGAAATCGTGTTTAAAACAACAAAATTCTCTTTTGGACTGTCATTTTACATTTTCTTACATTGTACCTAAATCGAGTTAACAACAACAAAATTCCCTTTTGGATATTCATTTCGCATATTTCTTAAATTGTACTGAAATCGTGTTTACAATAGCAAAATTCTCTTTTGGAGTGTCATTTCTCATTTTTCTAAAATTGTACTGAAATCGTGTTTAAAACAAAAAAATTCTCTTTTGGAGTGTTATTTTATATTTTCTTACATTGTACTGAATTCCATTTCACAACAACAAAATTCTCTTTTGGAGTGTCATTTTACATTTTCTAACATTGTACTGAAATCTTGTTTGCAACAAAAAAATTCTCTTTTTGAGTGTCATTTCACATTTTCTTACATTGTACTGAAATCCTGTGTACAGCAACAAAAATCTATTTGCAGTGTCATTTCGTATTTTTCTTAAATTGTACTGAAATCATGTTTACAACAACAAAATTCTCTTTTGGCGTGTCATTTTACATATTCTTACATTGTACTGAAATCGTGTTTACAAAAACAAAATTACTTTTGGAGTGTCAATTTACATTTTTCTCACATTGTACTGAAATCGTATTTACAACGACAAATTTTTCTTTTGGAGTGTCACTTCGAATTTTTCCTACGTTGTACTGAAATCGTGTTTACAACAGCAATATTCTCTTTTGGAGTGTCATTTCGAATTTTTTTTCCTTTGTACTGAAAGAGTGTTTACAACAACAAGATTTTCTTTTGGAGTGTCATTTTACATTTTTCTTACACATTACTGAAATCTTGTTCACAACAACAAAAATCTATTTTGGAATGTCATTTTACATTTTCCTACATTGTACTGAAATCGTGTTACCAACAACAAAATTCTCTTTTGGAGTGTCATTTCGCATTTTAATTACATTGTACTGAAATCGTGTTTACAACAACAAAATTCTCTTTTTGGAGTGTCATTTTACATTTTCTTATATTGTACTGAAATGTCGTTTAAAAGAACAAAATTCTCTTTTGGAGTGTTATTTTACATTTTCTTACATTGTACTGAAATCCATTTTACAAACACAAAATTCTCATTTGGAGTGACATTTTACATTTTCTTACATTGTTCTGAAATTTTGTGTTACAACAACAAAATATTCTTTTGCAATATCATTTCGCATTTTTCTTTCATTTTACTGAAATTGTGTTTACAACAACAAAAATCTCTTTTGGAATGTCATTTCACATTTTCTGTCATTGTACTGAAATCCTGTTTACAGCAATAAAATTCTATTTGGAGTGTCATTTCGCATTTTTTTAAATTGTACTGAAATCGTGTTTACAACTACAAAGTTCTCTTTTGGAGTGTCATTTTACATTTTTCTTACATTGTATACTTAATCGTGTTTACAACACCAAGATTTTCTTTTGAAGTGTCATTTTACAGTTTTCTTATACATTACTGAAATCGTGTTCACAACAACAAAAATCTCTTTTGGAATGTCATTTTACATTTTCCTACATTGTACTGAAATCGTGTTTACAACAAAAAAAATCTCTTTTGGAGTGTCATTTCGCATTATTCATACATTTTACTGAAATCGTGTTTGCAACAACAAAATTCTCTTTTGGAGTGTTATTTTACATTTTCTTACATTGTACTGAAATCCATTTTACAAACACAAAATTCTCATTTGGAGTGACATTTTACATTTTCTTACATTGTACTGAAATTTTGTGTTACAACAACAAAATATTCTTTTGCAATATCATTTCGCATTTTTCTTTTATTTTACTGAAATTGTGTTTACAACAACAAAAATCTCTTTTGGAATGTCATTTCACATTTTCTGTCATTGTACTGAAATCCTGTTTACAGCAATAAAATTCTATTTGGAGTGTCATTTCGCATTTTTTTAAATTGTACTGAAATCGTGTTTACAACTACAAAGTTCTCTTTTGGAGTGTCATTTTACATTTTTCTTACATTGTACTGAAATCCTGTTTACGACAACAAGATTCTCTTTTGGAGTGTCATTTCGTAGTTTTCTTACATTGTACTTAAATCGTGTTTTCAAAGACAAAATTCTCTTTTGGAGTGTCATTTCGCATTTTGTATTACATTTTACTGAAATCGTGTTTACAACAACAAAATTCTCTTTTGGAGAGTCATTTTACATTTCCTACATTGTACTGAATTCATGTTTACAACAACAAGATTCTCTTTTGGAGTGTCATTTCGCAGTTTTCTTACATTGTACGGAAATCGTGTTTACAACAACAAAATTCTCTTTTGGATTGTCATTTTACATTTTCTTACATTGTGCTGAAATCGTGTTTACAAAAAAAAAATTCTCTTTTGGAGTGTCATTTTACATTTTCTTACATTGTACTGAAATCGTATTAACCACAAAAAAATTCTCTTTTGGAGTGTCATTTTACATTTTCTTACATTGTACTGAAATCGTGTTTACAACAAAAAATTCTCTTTTGGAGTGTCATTTTACATTTTCTTACATTACTCTGAAATCGTGTTAACAACAACAAAATTCTCCTTTGGAGTGTCATTTTACATTTTCTTACATTGTACTGAAATCGTGTTTCCAACAACAAAATTCTCTTTTGGTGTGTCATTTCGCATTATTCATACATTTTACTGAAAGCGTGTTTACAACAACAAAATTCTCTTTTGGAGTGTCATTTTGCAACCTTCTTGCATTTAACTGAAATCGTGTTAACAACAACAAAATTCTCTTTTGGAGTGTTATTTCGCATTATTCATACATTTTACTGAAATCGTGTTAACCACAAGAAAATTCTCTTTTGGAGTGTCATTTTACATTTTCTTACATTGCACTTAAATCGTGTTAACAACAACAAAATTCCCCTTTGGAGTGTCATTTTACATTTTTTTACATTGTACTGAAATCGTGTTTACTACAACAAAATTCTCTTTTGGAGTGTCATTTTACATTTTCTTACATTGTACTGAAATCGTGTTTCCAACAACAAAATTCTCTTTTGGTGTGTCATTTCGCATATTTCTTACATTTTACTGAAATCGTGTTCACAACAACAAAATTATGTTTTGGAGTGTCATTTTGCAATTTTCTTGCATTTAACTGAAATCATGTTTAAAACAACAAAATTCTCTTTCTGAGTGTCATTTCGCATTATTCATACATTTTACTGAAATCGTGTTTGCAACAACAAAATTCTCTTTTGGAGTGTCATTTCGAAATTTTCTTGCATGTAACTGAAATCGTGTTTACAACAACAAAATTCTCTTTTGGAGTGTCATTTCGCAATATTTATACATTTTGCTGAAATCGTGTTTAAAACAACAAAATTCTCTTTTGGAGTGTCATTTCGCAATTTTCGTACATCGTACTGAAATCGTGTTTACAACAACAAAATTCTCTTTTGGGGTGTCATTTCGCATTTTTCTTACATTGTACTGAAATCGTGTTTAAAACAATAAAATTCTCTTTTGGACTGTCATTTTACATTTTCTTACATTGTACCTAAATCGAGTTAACAACAACAAAATTCCCTTTTGGACATTCATTTCGCATATTTCTTAAATTGTACTGAAATCGTGTTTACAATAGCAAAATTCTCTTTTGGAGTGTCATTTCTCATTTTTCTAAAATAGTTCTGAAATCGTGTTTAAAACAAAAAAATTCTCTTTTGGAGTGTTATTTTACATTTTCTTACATTGTACTGAATTCCATTTTACA